>NW_016807225.1:77599-94182 GCF_001698545.2 Rhinopithecus bieti | reverse complement strand
TTTTTTGTATTTTTTAGTAGAGACGGGGTTTCACCGTGTTAGCCAGGATGGTCTCGATCTCCTGACCTCGTGATCCGCCCGTCTCGGCCTCCCAAAGTGCTGGGATTACAGGCTTGAGCCACCGCGCCCGGCCCTGGCTGCATTCTTAATCTTAATTTCTTATAGGATTTTCCTGTTACAGGAAGAAGCTGTTCTCAGTGAAAAGTACTGCATTAATAAATGCTACAAAGTCATTTTTAAAATAGTATATTTGGGTGTGAATTGGATAGTAAAAGCTTTTAGATGACTTTGAATGCAACATCAAAGCATTTGGTCTTTACTAGGCAAAGAGGTACCATTAAAAGGTCTCTGATATAATGATATTCAAATAATATTTTTAGAAAGAAAATTCTGTTATCAGTGAGGAAGGTCACCTGAAGGGCAGAAATACAGGAGAAAAGGAGATCAATTAGGAGGCTATTGAGGGAGAAGAAAAGGAGAAATCAGTTAAGTAAACAGTTAAGGCCAGTCCTTGGAAAAGCAGCCTGCCTGAAAAATCATAGCTACAGGCAAAAATACAACAGCCTGGGGAAAACTCAGGCAGCACCTGCACGGATAAGTATGTAGGGTCCAGCACAAATTGTTCTTTGTGTAAATGGCGGACTCCCAAGAAAGTTTCTTCCCCTTTCCAGATATGTACACAGTAGGCTCCCTGGGAACTTGTACAGGGAGGAAAGGGACTTACCTAAAATAAACCCACAATTATACAAAGAAGAGAAGCAGTGCTTTGATGCTTGCCTGGAGATATACCCACAACTACATAGATAAGGGGGAGATGTGCAGACAGCTTTTCAGATAAGAGAAGTTACTCAAACAGCTACAGAGGTGAGAGGAGTTTCTTATAAAAGTTTTTGAATTCAACTGTAAAAACAGCAACTCACTTGCGGTTCCCTCTCCACTGCAGAGAGCTTTCTTTTTTCACTCATTAAACTTTCACTGCAACCTCAAACTTTGCATCCACATTCCTTAATTTTCTGAGTCATGAGACAACGAACTAGGATAACACCTTAGATAATGAGACCAGTGACCCTGACGTGTTTCACTATCACAAAAGTTATAGTGTTTTTCAAATTATGGGTCGTGAGCCTAAATTAATAGGTTGTGAAATCAATTTAGTGCGTTGTGATCAACATTAAAAAAAAAAAAAAGCCAGGCGTGGTGGCTCACGTCTGTAATCCCAGCACTTTGGGAGGCCGAGGTGGGCGGATCAAGAGGTCAGTCAGGAGATCGAGACCATCCTGGCTAACACGAAACTAAAATTACAAAAAATATTAGTTGGGCATGGTGGCAGGTGCTTGCGGTCCTAGCTACTCGGGAGGTTGAGGCAGGAGAATGGTGTGAACCCGGGAGGTGGAGCTTGCAGTGAGCTGAGATCGCGCCACTGCACTCCAGCCTGGGCGACAGAGCAAGACTCTGTCTCAAAAAAAAAAAAAAGAAAGAAAGAAAATTTTAAAAACACATAATGGAAGTGGCCAGGCATGGTGGCTCACGCCTATAATCCTAGCACTTTGGGAGACTGAGGCGGGTGGATCACTTTAGGTCAGAAGTTCGAGACCAGCCTGGCCAACACGGTGAAACCCTGTCTCTACTAAAAATACAAAAATTAGCCAGGCGTGGCAGTGGGCACCTGTAATCCCAGCTACTCGGGAGACTGAGGCAGGAGAACTGCTTGAACCCAGGAGGCGGAGGTTGTAGTGAGCTGAGATTGTACCACTGAAATCCAGCCTGGGCAACAGAGTGAGACGCCAGCTCAAAAAAAAAAAAAATTACTGGCATCTATGCTATCTATATAAAGGTAAATGCTGTCTTGCAAACTTTACTCAAGTTTATATGTGTATATACATATTTGATATGCATATTCATATGAATGTATAATAAATTCAGATGTATTTCTTACAATGGAAAGTAGTCAAAATGTTTGAAGAACATGACCTAAGGGGAAGATGATGAGGGTCTAAATTAAAGTTGTAACTCCTGGAAATGGAAAAGCAATACTTTGAGTGCTCCTTCAAAGAGTAGAGTTAACAGGATTTAATGATGAACTTGCATATAGGGCTTCAAGAGAAGACTGTGGTAGGCTACACAACGGCTCCCCAAAGATACCTACATTCTAATCCCTGGAACCTGTGAAAGTTACCTTATATGGCAAAAAAAAGTACTTTGCAGATATGATTAAGGATCTTGAGAGATGGGGAGATTATCCTCAAGATCAGGGTGTGCCCTAATGCAATCACATGTATCCTCATAAGAGGGAGGCAGACAGAGATTTGACACAGAAGGAGAAGCCAATGTGACTACAGGCAGAGACTGGAGTAATGAGTCACAAGCCAAGGAATGCAGCAGTCACCAGAAGCTGGAAGAGGCTAGAAAAAGATTCTCCTCCGGCCTCCAGAGGGAGCATGGCTTGATTTTCACCAGATGAAACTGATTTCAGACTTCTGGTCTCTAGAACCATAAGACAATACATATCCATCATTTTAAGCCATCAAATTACAGCAGCCATAGGAAACTAACACAGAGTCAGAGGCCTTGGCAACCGGGAGGGAGGCAATGTCATTAACAAGGATAAGGAGCACGGGAAAAACGGGGATGATGAATTAAAAATTAAACATAAGTTGGAAATACAGAAAAGACAAATCTGAACAAAGAAATATATAATTAAAAATCTGATATTATATTTAAGACATCTCAATTCTAACTCTATAAAAGCTTTTAAATGTCTTTAAAATGTTCAGAGCTCATGCTATCTCTACTTTTCTTTGGATAATCAAACTTAAGACATAGTTTATGTATTCTATTATCTGACAACAAGTATGGCTAAAACAGGTGCCAGCTTCTGGAATTACATATTGTCTCTGGAATGTTTATTAAAAGAACTAGGAAATCCATGAACTATCTGTTACTGTGAATCACTTACTTAAGCCATTCAGGTTGGCAATTTTTTCAATGCAGTTTGTAGACAGTGAAAGCTTCCTTTAAAAGAACAAAGAAAAAATTTAAATTAATGCGAAAAACTTAAATGGTAAATCAGAAATTATTCCTTAACAATAGTGCCCATGAAAGATAGCATTTAAGTAATACTTCCCCACTCAATCATAGCATTTATTACTTCATTTAAAATCATTGTTTTCTCTGATTACACAAGTTAATAAACACTTACTGAAAATTTGAAAAAATCTTCTTGAGGGCAATTTGGTATTAACAATTTTTTTTTCTTCTTAAGACACAGTCTCACTCTGTCACCTAAGCTGGAGTGCAGTAGCACCATTTCAGCTCACTGCAACTTCCACCTCCCTGGTTCAAGCAATTCTCCTGCCTCAGCCACCCAAGTAGCTGGGATTACAGGTGCCTGCTACCATGCCTGGCTAATTTTTGTATTTTTAGTGGAGATAGGGTTTCACCATGTTGGCCAAGATGGTCTTGAACTCCTGACCTCAAGTGATCCACTTGCTTTGGCCTCCCAAAAGTGCTGGGATTAGAAGTATGAGTCACCGCACCTGGCCCTGGTATTATCAAATTTTTTAATGCATACATTTCTTGACTCCGTTTTTCACTTATAGAAATACATCCTACTGAAATATTAATATAAATGCCAAAAGATATATGAACTAGATTATATGTATTGCTGGAATAGCAGACAAATTGAAAAAATCTATAAACACCTGTTAACTGAGGAACAGACAGTGAAATATTAAGCTGCCACTAAAACAAAGAAGATTGGGCTATAGATACCGACTTGGGAAGATGTCTATGATACATAGTTTAAAAACCATCTAGTAGAACAATACTTTTTTTTTTTTTTTGAGACAGAGTCTTGCTCTGTGGCCCAGGCTGGAGTGCAGTGGCATGATCTCAGTTCACTGCAACCTCTGCCTCCTGGGTTCAAGTGATTTTCATGCCTCAGCCACCCAAGTAGCTGGGATTATGAGTGTGCAAGGCATGTAAACGACTGGCCAAATCTGTATATTTTCTAGTCACCCCCCACTCCTGAGAACTCCCAGTGATTAATAGAGTGCCTTTAAATCTAGGAATACGGTTGGGAAACAATTCTTTAATTCTTGTTAAGGCAGCCAGCACAAAGAAATTGTCAGCAAAATATGAACAGGTTGACTCGAGGTGATATACAAGGTACTTTAGTATGAGGTACAAAACCTCAAATTTGTTTGCCTTTGAGATGGCTTTATGATAAAAAAATATTTGACCACTTTGAAATCATGCCTGATGCCAAAAAAGCATGTGGTGGTGGATTTTTACGTGACACACTGTGTTCTCATCACAAAGAACAAGCTGTGTACAAAAGCTAAATATGTTTGCTCTCCCCTTTGATCCCACAGATGGATATTAGTCTAATGCATGGGTTCACAAATATGCATCCTAGAATTACCCGAGTTGCTTACTGTAAATGCAGATTCCTAGGTTTCATCAGTAAATATTCTATTTCTATAAATTTGGGATGGGGCTGATCTCCTGCATAAAGTGCAGATGATCAAGGGATCACACTTAGACAAACACAGGGTGAAGAAATCAGAAAAAAATCTAGTGATTCTATGGTATACTATAGCCCTGATGGGAGACACTTGTAGCCTAAAAACATGGTTACAAGGCAACATGGTATAATTGCCTCAAATTAGCCACAGAATGCTGCTAAAATACATATATTGAGAAAATAAATTAAAATAAATTACTATAGATTTGATATTTAAAGTCACAGGATATAGGATTACAAAATAAGTAGTCCGGGCACAGTGGCTCATGCCTGTAGTCCCAGCACTTTGGAAGGCTGAGGTGGGTGGATCACTTGAGGTCAGGAGTTCGAGACCAACTCGGCTAACATGGTGAAACCCCATCTCTACTAAAAATACAAAAAAAATTAGCCAGGTGTGGTGGCGAGCACCTGTAGTCCCAGCTACTTGGGAGGCTGAGGCAGGAGAATTGCTTGAACCCAGGAGGCAGAGGTTCCAATGAGCCAAGATCACATCACTGCACTGCAGCCTGGGTGACAAAGAATGTCTCAAAAAAATGGCCAGGCGCAGTGGTTCAAGTCTGTAATCCCAGCACTTTGGGAGGCCGAGACGGGTGGATCACGACGAGGGTCACGGAGATCGGAGCACCATCCTGGGCTAACACGGTGAACCCCCCGTCTCTCTTACTAAAAAATACAAAAAAACTAGCCGGCGAGGTGGCGGGGGCCGTCAGTTCCCGTAGCCGCTACTTGGCGAGGACGAGGCAGGAGAATGGCCGTAAACCTGGGAGGCAGAGGGTTGCAGGTGAGCTGAGAGTCCGGCCCACTGCACTCCAGCCTGGGCGACCAGAGCGAGACTCTGTCTCAAAAAAAAAAAAAAAAAAAAAAAAGCTCAACCTCAAAGAAAACAAAAAAAGGATAAGTTGATCCCAATTTAGAATTTTTTTTTTTTTTAAGGGTTAGAAGGCTCTACAAAAATGCTAGCCCACTGGTTCTCACATAGTGCTGGATTTTGGTTGAGTGTTAATTCTTTTCTTTGTGCTGCTTATATTTTCCAGATGTTTTACAACGTGTTTTTATAACTTTAAACTTTTTTTTAACGGGGTATCTCTTTAGGCATGTAGAAGAAAATACATTCTGACTTTGTGGGATTAATTGCTTTACAGACGAGAAGAGTTAGTAGATGTTTATAGTTTATTGTCGGGTGCTCGCTTCAGCAGCACACGGTCACGTAAATGGAACAATAGGATTACCGCATCGTCCCTGCACAAGGATGACATGACACATTCATGGACGCATTCCGTATTTTAAAAAATATATAGTTTTATTGTGTTATTTAGCTTCTCCCAAAGGACTAGGAGATGTATGAGTTTCAAACACATTAGAAAAATTGTACTAAAAATATGGTACTGTGTCGGCCAGCGCAGTGCTCAGTGCGGGTAATCTCAGCACTTGGAGTCCGATGCCAGATCACGAGGTCAGCGAGGATGCAAGGATCATCCTGGTAACATGGTGAAACCTTGTCTTATAAAAATGACAAAAAATTGCTGGGCATGGGTGGCACGTGCCTGTAGTCTCAGCTTGGGAGCTGAGGCAGGAGAATTGCTTGAAACCCGGAGCATAGGTTGCAGTGAGCTGAGTCGTGCCATTGCATCTCCAGCGCTGGTACAGAAGCCAGACACGCATTCTCGAAAAATAAAAATAAATAAATAAATAAATAAATAAATAAATAAATAAATAGAAAAATTGTACTGTACTTGTTTCAATAGTTTCTATTAAAAGTCCGAGTAAACCAGTCATTTTTTCATGTTTGGGCCTTGCCAAAGGATAGAATTACACTAAGCAAACAAAAAAAAAATGAAGACCACAGAAAACAAACATATTTTCTTACTTTGTGTGTTTAAGGAAAGAAAGGGAAACCTAACAGCAATTCTAGAAGGATGAAAAGAGAACTTACTCGCAATTAGCAAGCATGGACAAGGATGCATCCATCTTCTCTACAGGGGGAATCTGGGCATAAAGTTTTATCTCTTTGGCTTCAGATGGCCTCTGGCCAGTTTTCTCTTCCTATGAGAAAAATACATTTGGAAGAAATAACCCATGATTGTAATGTGGAACCAAAAGAGGCCAGAATTTCCCAAGGCTTTTCCATGTTTATTTCAAAACAATTGCTAGAATTTAGCAAACTGCTTAATAATTCTTTACCATTAGCTTATTGAAAACATTTACCTACTGACCCTGATAATCAGATTTATATGTGGCTGAATCAGATAACTATTAGGTCCCTACCAAAAGAAAATGAGGAGAAAATTTTAAAAAAACTTTTATTTTTGTGGTATTTAAAATTTGAAAAGGGCACAAACAAATGCAAAGATATCCCATATTCATGGATCAGAAGAATTAATATAATTAAAATGACCATACTTCCCAATGCAAGCTACAGATTCAATGTAATTCCTATCAAAATACCAATGTCATTTTTCACAGAAATAGAAAAAAGTCCTAAAATTTATATGGAACCAAAAAAGAACACAAATAGCCAAAACAATCCTGAGCAAAAAGAACAAAATTGGATGTTATCAGACTACCTGATTTCAAAATATATTATAAGGTGAACACAACCCAAACAGCACGGTATTGGTATAAAAGCAGATACACAGACCAATAGAATGGAATGGAGAATCCAGAAATAAGTCCATGTATTTACAGCCAACTGATTTTTGACAAAGGCACCAAGAACATACATTGGGAAAAGGATACCCTCTTCAATAAATGGTGCTGGAGAAACTGGATATCCAAATGCAGATGAATGAAACTGGACCCCTTTCTCTCACCATATGCAAAAATCGACCATGATGAATTAAAAACTTAAAGGTAAGACTCAAAACTATAAAGCCACTAGAAGAAAATACAGGGAAAACACTTCAGGACATTGATATAGGAGATGATTTTATGGCTAAGTCCTCAAAAGCACAGGCAACAAAAACAAAAATAAACAATGGAACTAAAACTAAAAAGCTTCCGGGCAGGCGTGGTGGTGCATGCCTGTAACCCCAGCACTTCGAGAGGACAAGATGGGTGGATCACCTGAGGTCAGGAGTTTAAGACCAGCCTGGCCGACATGGTGAAACACCATCTCTACTAAAAACACAAAAAAGTAGCCGGGCGTGGTGGCGGGCGCCTGTAATCCCAGCTACTTGGGAGGCTGAGGCAGGAGAATTGCTTTAACCTGGGAGGCAGAGGTTGCAGTGAGCTGAGATGATGCCATTGCACTCCAGCCTGGGCAACAAAGCAAGACTCCATCTCAAAACATAAAATAAAATAAAAGCTTCTGCACAGCAGAGGAAACAATCAACAGAGTGAAGAGAAAACCTATCGAATGGGAGAAAATATTTGCGAACTATTCATCTGACAAGGGAACTCAACACAATAGTAAAATGACAAACAGGCACAGTGGCTCATGCCTGTAATACCAGCAATTTGGGAGGCCAAAGAAGGAGGACTGCTTGAGCCCAAGAGTTGGAAACCAGCCTGAACAACGCAGCAAGACCTCATTTCTACAAATAATTTAAAAATCAGCCAGATGTGGTGGCACACACCACATCTTGGTGATGTGCCAATACTTTATAGTATTGGGAGGTGGAAGCTGAGGTGGGAGGATCACTTGAGCTCACTGCACTGCAGCCTCGGGGGACAGAGACTCTGTCCCCAGAAAAACAAACTAACTAACCAAACAAAACTAGAAGCTCGGGAGCCATTTCCTTTGCTTTCCTATGTTTTTTATAACCCATTGCAGTGTAAGACACACAAAACTCCTTTCAAAAACTTAAATCACCACATGTCAATAATAGAAAACAGGCTGGGCACAATGGCTCATGCCTATAATCCTAGCACTTTGGGAGGTTGAGCTTGGAGGATCACTTGAGCTCAGGAGTTTGAGACCAGCCTGGGCAATATAGTGAGACCTCATCTTTAACAAAATTAAATTAAAAGAAAAATAAAATATATTTAATAATAATGATAGAAAACATACAATCAGTTGTAAGATCTAATACACATCCACTCAGTGTTTATTTTTATGTCATATATTTGTAGGTTAGAGGAGAAATTGACACCTAGTAGATCCTTAATAAATGTTGCGTGAATCAATGAAAAAGTGAGATTGATGTCCTTGAATAATCTTCAAATCAAAAATGCATGGGCCAGGCACAGTGGCTCACACCTGTAATCCCAGCACCATGGGAGGCTGAGGCAAGAGGATCACTTGGGCTCAGGAGTTCAAGACCAGCCTGGGCAACATAATGAGACTCTGTCTCTACAACAACAGCAACAACAACAAATTAGCCAAGGGTGGTAATGCACACCTGTACTCCCAGCTACTCAGGTGTTTGAGCCTAGGACACTGAAGCTGCAGTGAGCTATGATTGTGACACTGCACTCCAGCCTGGGTGACAGAGTGAGACACTGTCTCAAAAACAAAAAAAATGCAAAAAATGTATGGCCATAATGTAATCTAGAAATAGACTCTACCAGCCAAGACAAAAAAAAAAAAACACTAGTTATTGTAAGCAAAATAAAGTCTCAAAATCCAATTCAAGGAAAATGAAATCTGGTACTAAGTCTACTCCATATTCTTTTCTTTCTTAAGATTTTTCATTAAATATTTAACCAAACAGAAATAAATTATAAAATACATTTAAAGTAAATGAGAAATTTATAAGCACTAAAACAAGAATTCAAGTATTTCATTATTTTATCGACTTTTGTCTATTTTCCCCAGACACCAACACTTCTGAAAGCCTTTTTATTCAAAGCCTAGTTACAAAAGCAAAAGGTACATTATTATGCAAAAAAACTACACTAGATCTTAGTCAAAAGGCCGAGAATCAAAGCAAAAAAACTACTGATAACATAGACAAGTTTATGGGCACAGAAATTCAGAAGCCATCTCTGTACTCTATGGAAATTATGTCTACAATGCTGAATTCTAACTGTTCAAACCGTATAGAATGTTATATAATACTGAAAATATAATTTATATATAATGCATGTTTTTTTACAATGTAGTTTCCTTTCTAGTATTGCTACTTGAGTATTTTTATTCAGTGTTTTCTTTTCAGTTGCCTATGCATGATTTACACTGTCCACATTGATTGTCTCTATACTAACCTCCACGAGGCTAAAACCACCTTCTAAAGCCTAGATAATTCACAACCCATATGACTCCAGCATATGAAAATGATATGTGGCTTAGTGATGATACAGTTGAAAAAGAAAATGTATTAACACAGAAATTCCAGCAATTTTATAGCAATAGGTAAAATCGGCTTTTCCATATTTAAATCTTCCAGTGGTCAGATTTTTTTAATTGAAATTTTTATTACAATATTTGAAGCTTGTCCAGTTCCCCCAAGCGTAGCATTTTATGACTACAGTATAATATAACTATAGTATTGTTATTGATACAATCCACTGATTTTATTCTGATTTTCCCAAGTTTGCTTGTGCTCATGTGCATGTATGACTGTGTGTTTGTATGTGTGTATTAAGTTTTTTGTTGTTTTTTTTTTTCTTTTTTCTTTGAGACAGAGTCTCGCTCTGTTGCCCAGGCTGGAGTGTGGTGGTGCGATCTCGGCTCACTGCAAGCTCTGTCTCCTGGGTTCACGCCATTCTCCTGCCTCAGCCTCTGGAGTAACTAAGACTACAAGCGCCCGCCACCGCGCTCGGCTAATTTTTTGTATTTTTTTTTTTTTTTTAGTAGAGACGGGGTTTCACCGTGTTAGCCAGGATGGTCTTGATCTCCTGACCTCGTGATCCGCTCACCTCAGCCTCCCAAAGTGCTGGAATTACAAGCGTGAGCCACCACGCCCGGCCGTATGTGTATATTAAGTTTTACACAATTTTATCATCTGTGTAGGTTCATGCATCCACCACCATAGTCAAGATAGCTGAATAGTTCCAATACCAAAAGGATCCTTTGCATTAAATAGCTAGATGTGAATAACTATCTAACATTTTTCTTTGTACAGTTTCTAAAAGGAGGAAAAACTCATGTACTCACCCATCTCGCTAAGGCTTCTTTGATTGTTGTTGCTTTTGCCTTTAAAAAAAAAAAAAAGAAAGAAAAGAAAAAAAGTTGCTTGTATGTATGTATGTATGTATGTATGTATGTATTTTGAAACAGAATCTTGCTCTGTCGCCCAGGCTGGAGTGCCATGGTGTGATCTCCGCTCACCGCAACCTCTGCCTCCTGGGTTCAAGCAATTCTCCTGCCTCAGCCTCCCAAGTAGCTGGGACTACAGGTGCGCACCACCAAGCTTGACTAATTTTTTGTATTTTTAGTAGAGATGGGGTTTCACCATGTTGGCCAGACTGGTCTCGAGCTCCTGACCTCATGATCTGCCCTCCTCCCCGCCCTCCCCCGCCTCGGTCTCCCAAAGTGCTGGGATTACAGGCATGAGACACTGCGCCCGGCCCCAAGTTGTCTTTATTGGTGTTATTTGTTGATACACTTTTCAAGCAATAACTATTAGCCTTGGCTTCTACCATTAAAAGGATTTCTTTCTTTAAGATTTTATATGCAAAGAAGATGTTTTAATTTCCTGAAATCAGAATAATTTAAATATCTCTGAGAAAAAAATAAGGAAATCATTATGTAACACCCATACACTTCACTCCCACTTGGTTTACAAAAAATATGTAGCTTCCAATACTTGATATTAAAATACATCTTATTTCACTGATTCTAAGGATCTACATCTTTCTTACATTTTAATATTGAAATTTGGATATATCTTATACTCAGGAACAATTTACAATTGCTGTGGGCAGGTGGCAGTGGTGAAATTTTAGAAAAATATTAACCACTTTATTTCTTATCATATATTCCTTTTATGTTTGCAAAGGATGAGGATAAAGGATAGGATAAAAAATCTGTATGTCTACATACATTTAAAAAAACTCTATCAATAAGTACAAAATAAAAATTTTAAATATTTAAAGTATTTGTCATAGTTCANGGCAGGTGGCAGTGGTGAAATTTTAGAAAAATATTAACCACTTTATTTCTTATCATATATTCCTTTTTATGTTTGCAAAGGATGAGGATAAAGGATAGGATAAAAAATCTGTATGTCTACATACATTTAAAAGAACTCTATCAATAAGTACAAAATAAAAATTTTAAATATTTAAAGTATTTGTCATAGTTCAGTTCAAACCATTTTTTCTTAATAAAACATAAAATAATGTTGCACCTTATAATTAATAGCAGCTTAGATTCAATTTAATATATTTAAAACTCTAAAGGTACCCAACGGAAGATATCCTTAATGAATTATTGCCGGTGCTCTTTTTTTAAAAAAGAACCCCAAAGAATAACAAAAGGAAAGTTTTTAAACTATGTGAACAAATGTGAACCTGAAAGAATCAATGCTTCAAGACGAATCCTGAGTAGTTAATTGGGCCTAAATTTAAAACAGGGCCTAAGCTAGGCACAGTGTCTCACACCTATAATCCCAGCACTTTGGGAGGCCAAGGTGGGAGGATCACCTGAGGCCAGGAGTTCAATACCAACCTGGGCAACATACAGAGACTCCACCTCTACAAAACAAAATTTAAAAAAAAAATTAGTCTGGCACCGTGGTGCATGCCTATAGTCCTAGCTACTTGGGAGGCTGAGGTGGGATGATCAATTGAACCCAAGAGTTCAAGGTTACAGTGAGGTATGATCGCACCACCACATTCCAGCCTGGGCAACAGGGCAAGCCCGTCTGGGAAAAAATTAATTAGATTAAATCAAATTAATTAGAGTCAAGCAGCCATTTGCTTACTAGAGGTCATACGCATATTCCAGTTCCCCCAAAAAACACACCTCTGTTCAACTTTGGGACTTCCAGAGTTCATATGAACTAACCAATCAGAACTCACCTGAATCAACCAATCAGTTCACTTGCCTCAACCAATCAAGGCCCAGCTGTATCAACGAACCAGAACTGAATGAGTTTGAATCCTTCATTTGCATAAACAGACCTGATTGAGAAGGTGGCAACTTTGGCTATAAAACTCAAGCTCTCCCTTTGTTCTCTGGAACACACCTTCCTTCTACACCTAAGGCTGCATGTAGCCATATGTAAACTGTTCATTGAAATAAGGTCTCTTCCCTCCCTTTTCCTTTTGAGAGAATTTTTGTTCACAAATATATACATTATGTCTAGAAAGTAAAGACATACTAATAAGTAACCCTTGGGTTAAAAAGAAAATGATAAAATAATAAAAGAAAAAAAGTCAAAATTTGGGGAATATAACACTAAGAAGGAAACTTACAGATTCAAATACACTTGTCAGAAAATAAGAGATAGAAAACAAATGAGCTAGGCGTTCACACATTTGGCAAAGTACATCATTACAAACCCAATGAAGGTAGAAGGAAATACAAAGGAAAAAGTCAATGGAAAACAGAATGGGGGGATAAAATAGCTAACAAAACTAAAAGTTGGTTCTTAAATCCCTGGCAAGCCTGATTGAGCAAAAAAGAGGGCAATATAAATTGAAAATATAGAATGAACCAGGCATGGTGGTTCATGCCTGTAATCCCAGCACTTTGGGAGGCTGAAGTGGGAGGACTGCTTGAGCCCAGGAGTTCGAGACCAGCCTGGGCAAGGCAGTGAGACTTTGTCTCTACAAAAAATAAAAATTAGCCTGGGCGACAGAGCGAGACTCTGTCTCAAAAAAAATAAAATAAATAATAATAAAATTAAAAAATGAAATAAAATAAAAAAATAAAATTAGGGCGTGGTGGCACTGGGCAAGGTGGCGCATGACTGTGGTGCCAGCTACTCGGGAGGCTGAGGTGGGAAGATCACTTGACTCAGGGAGGGAGGCTTCAGTGAGCCGAGATCACACCACTACACTCCATCCTGGGCAACAGAGCAAGACCCTGTCTCAAAAAATATATATAACCTGGACAACATAGCAAGACCCTGTCTCTACAAAAAAACACAAATATTAGTCAGGCATAGTGGCAGGCACCGGCAGTTCCAGCTACTAGGGGGCTGGGGAACTGGGCAGGGGCTAAGCCGGGAGGATCACTTGAGCCTGGGAGGTCAGGGCTGCATGAACCTAAATGGTGCCACTGCACTCCAGCCTGGGTGACAAAGCGAGATCTTGTCTCAAAAAACAAACAAACAAAAACCACACACATACACACACATACAGAAAAAGAGACAGAATACAGAGAAATAACTACAGACACCACAGAGATTTTAAAAATAAAATATCATTGCTGGGCACAGTGGCTCATGCTTGTAATCCCAGCACTTTGGGAGGCTGCGGCGGGTAGATCACTTGAGGTCAGGAGTTTGAGACCAGGCTGGCCAACATTGGGAAACCCCATCTCTATGAAAAATACAAAAATTAGCTGGGCATGGTGGTGTGCACCTGTAGTCCCAGCTACTTGGGTGGCTGAGGCAGAAGAAGTGTTTAAACCCAGGAGGTGGAGGTTGCAGTGAGCCGAGACTGCGCCATTGCATTCCAGCCTGAGCGACAGAGCAAGACTCCATCTCCAAAATAAAAAATAAATATCATAAGCAAACATATGGCAATAAGATTTAAAACCTAGACAAGGTATGCATTTCTATAAAAAACATAAAAGTGTCAAAACTGTCATAAGAATCAAGAAAATTTGAATAGACCAACACTATTTAAAATATTAAAATGATAGATTTACCCTTATTCTCCTCCCCTAATACAGCAAGCCTAGACACTTCTGCAAGTGAGTTCTACTAAGCTTTCAAGGGTATTCCCTGTAACAAGTTGTTTCAGAAACCAGAAAAAGAGGGAACGCTGCCAACTTATTTTAAGAGGCTAGTATAACCTTGATGCCATAACCACATAAGGAGCCCAATTTACTTTTCAACATGGATTTGAAAATCCTAGATACAATATTATATCTTCAGGCTGGGCATGGTGGCTTATGCCTGCAGTCCCAGCACTAGGGAAAGCCAAGGCTGGAGGATCGCTTGAGGCCAGGAGTTTGAGACCAGCCTGGACAACACAGCAAACCCCATCTCTACGAAAAGAAAAGAAATAGAAAATTAGGTTGTCAAAGTCAATGGTATTTATTGAACCGTGATCAAGAATAATTATCCTGAGAGTACAAGGAACACAACAAAAGAATCTATAAATATAACTAATTAATGGATTAGAGGGGAAAGTCACATTTATTTCAATAAGCGTAGAAAAAGTACTTGATAAAGTTCTACATCTGATGTTAAAAGCTCTTAGCAGCTGGTTTGGTGACACATGCCTGTAGTCCCAGCTACTCAGGAGGCTGAGGCAGAAGGATTGCTGGAGCCCCATAATTGAAGGCCAGTCTAGGCAATATAGTAAGACCTCAGCTCTTTAAAAAATAAAATAAAAGCTCTCAGCTAAAAATTAAAGGGAAATTGCCTGGCTAGCCACAGTGACTCAAACCTGTAATCCCAGGACTTTGGGAGGCTGAGGTGGGAGGATTCCTTGAGGTCAGGAGTTTGAGACCAGCCTGGACACCATAGCAAGATTCCCGTCTCCAAAATAAAATAAAAAATAAATAAAAAGGGAAATTCCTTACTTGATAAAAGCTATATACCAAAACTCCACAACAAACACCATACTTAATGGAGAAATTCATTTATTTCAGCAAATATTAATTGTCTATTATCTACCAAGCATTCCTCTATGTGTTTAGGATATATCAATGAACAAAACAGAGATCCCTGCTTTCATGGAGCTTACATCTATTAGAAGGAGCAGATGATAAAAATATATACAGTTGGCCCTCCATATCCTCAGTTTCCACATCTGCAGATTCAACCCACCATGGATAGAAAACATGTGAAAAAAGTCCACTAAAAAGCAACAATAACAACAATAAAAAATAATACAAATTGTAAAAACAATGGCCAGGTGCAGTGGCTCATGCCTGTAATCCCAGTATTTTGGGAAGCTGAGGTCAGAGGATCATTTGAGGCCAAGAGTTGAAACCAGCCTGGACAATATAGTGACATCCCATCTCTACAAAAAATAAAAATAAAAAAATTAGCCAGGCATAGTAGCATGTACCTATAGTCCTAGGTACTCAGGAGGCTGAGGCAGGGGGACTATTTGAGCCCAGGAGTTCAAGGTTGCAGTGAGCCATGATTATGCTACTATATTCCAACCTGGGCTACAGAGTGAGACCCTATCTCAGAACAAAACAAAACAAAAATACAGTATAATGACTATTTAAATAATATTTATATTGTATTAGGTAGTTATAAGTAATCTAGAGATGATTTAAAGTGTACAGGAGGATGTGTGTTGGTTATATGCAAATACTACACCATTATATGTAAGGGACTTGAAGATCCATAGATTTCAGTATCTAGGGATTCCTGGAACCAATCCCACATGAATACCAAGGGAGAACTGCATATAATAAGAAAATTATATAGTATATTAGAAGGTAACAATTACTAAGGAAAAGGAAAACATTGGAGGTGGGTAAAGGGTATCAGAATGTATGTAAATGTGTGTGGAGGATGTTTGTTTCAAATAAAATGGTCAAAGTGGGCCTAACTGAGAAGGTAACATTAAATGTAGTCCCTTTAAAATCTCAAACACATCAGCTGGGTGCAGTGGCTCATGCCTGTAATCCCAGCACTTTGGGAGGCCGAGCCAGGTGGATCACGAGGTCAAGAGTTTGAGACCAGCCTGGTCAACATGGTGAGACCCCGTCTATACTAAAAATATGAAAATTAGCCAGGCATGGTGGCGGGTGCCTGTAATCCCAGCTACCCAGGAGGCTGGGGAGGAGAACTGCTTGAACCCGGGTGGTGGAGGATGCAGTGAGCCAAGACTGCGCCACTGCACTCCAGCCTGGGTAACAGAGTGAGACTCCGTCTCAAAAAAATAAAAACAGAAAAAAAAAATCTCAAACACATCAAGGATCACTTCTAATCACCACTATGAATAATAATTATTATTTATAATAATTTTTATATATTTATTTATTTATTCTTCTTCTCCTGCCCAAGAGAAGATCTTTTCAACATGAAACCAATGA
>NW_016807225.1:70423-73885 GCF_001698545.2 Rhinopithecus bieti | reverse complement strand
GGGGGGGGGGGGGGGTCATTAAAATTACTTATATGTAAAGAGATACCTTTATCTACACTCTCCTTCCCATCACCCTTCCCACTCCAATACGCTCTTTTTGGAGAATTTCCTGCTCTTCGCCCTCCCTTTTCTCCTGTCAGAGTCCCTCCACCTTAACCCAACCTCCGATCCACCCCAGGCCGCCCTCACCCCAGGCCGCCCTCACCCCAGACCACCCCCCGCCAGGGCTTCTCTTTCGCCTGGGGCCCCTGACTCCACAGAGCTAGCGTCAGCTACCGGCTCCCTTCCGCTGTTCAAGGACCCCCAGACCCTCAACACTCCACAGTCACCCTTTTCCACTCCCAATCTTCTCTCAGCTTTGGCTACGCGGCCCGAAAGGTACTCACCATTCCGGCGGTTGCTACTGTCACTGCTCTGGTTGCTAGGGCCCGCGGGGTCAGTGCGCGTGCGCACTTCTCGGCGCTCTCCGCCGAAGACCCATGCCCGGCAGCGGTCCTTTCTCTCCGCCCTCAGGGTGGTGCGAGCGGGGCATTGTGGGACTGCGTGGCGGCCGCCGGGGTCCTCCCGTCCGGCTGTAGCTGGCTGCCCTTTTGCTGCTCTAGGGCTTAACCGCGCAGAGTGGTCAGGACCGAAAGCAGTTTCAGCTGATCTGTAGTGACTCGCCCGCCTAAGGTTAAAAACCTTAAAACGTCCCCCTAACAACTGCCCTTTTCATAAAATAATGTTCTTAATTCCTTTCCCCTACCGATGGCCTTTCCCACCCTTTTCCGGACGAGGGAGAATAAGCGGCTTACCATAATTTATCTCTCCATCCCACTGAGAATACCAGAGCCAAACTCCACCGATTTTATGTTTCTTTACCCTGGATCCAGAGGCGCCAGAGGCGGCTAAAAGCTCGGTTCCACATTTTAAATATCACAAATTGTTGTTTTTAATCACCAAGGTGTCTTTTTTTCCCCTACCTACCAAATGAGCTAAAAATTAACAATAATAATAATTCATAGAGTTGACAGGGGTATGGAGAAGTAGGGACACACAAATACGCTGCTGTTTATAATTGATACAGCCTTTCTGGAAGGCTGTCGGCTGTTCAAAAACTTTTGCACCCTTTGTGATCCAGCAGTTCCACTTCTAGGACTTTATCCTGAGCACAGAGATGTATGTTCAAAGCTTTAATAGCAAAAAAACAAAACAAAACAAAACAAAACAAACTCAATTATCAACAAAAGAGAATTGGTGGCCGGGACTAGTGGCTCACGCCTGTAATCCCAGCACTTTAGGAGGCTGAGGCGGGAGGACCACTTGATCACTTGAGACCAGCCTGGTCAACATGGTGAAACCCCGTCTCTACTAAAAATACAAAAATTAGCCAGGTGTGGTGGCACGCGCCTGTAGTCTCAGCAATTCCGAAGCCTGAGGCACGAGAATTGCTTGAACCCGACGGGCGGACGTTGCAGTGAGCCGAGATCGCGCCACTGCACTCCAGTCTGGGCAACAAGAGTGACACTCCGTCTCAAAACAAACAAAAAAAAAAAAGAGAGAGAGAGAGAGAAAATTGGCGAGTAGTATTGAACATCCAATGCGATAATGTTCTTCCGCTAAAAAAGTACCAATGACTTGCTGAAAGGCATCTATTCACATCCAAAGATAGTCATATTTTAAGTAAAAATAGAAGTTACCAAACAAAATAGTTGGTACGATTTTCTTTTAAAATTATACATAGTGGCCTAGTGCAGTTTGTTCATGCCTGTAATCCCAGAAATTTGGGAGGCCAAAGTAAAAGGATCCCTTGAACCCAGGAGTTCGAGACCAGCCTAGGCAACATAACAAGACCCTGGCTCTATAAAAAATAAAAATTAGCCAGGCGTTGTGGTACACACCCATAGCCTCACGTGCTGGGGAGGCTGAAGCAAGAGGATCATTTGAAGAGTTTGAGGCTGAAATGAATTATAATTGTGCCATTACACTCCACCCTGGGCTACAGAGTCAGACCCTGTCTCTAAAACAAACAAACAAACAAAAAAAAATTGGAAAAGCTATACATAGTACACACACACATAAACTTATATCTGAAAGGATATTATGAGGGTTTAATGTTTGCTGTGGACTGAGTGGTAGTATACCAAAATTCATATGTAGTGATCTGGTGAATTTACATTCTTTGATACTTACTGAGAGGTCTGGGGGGTACCTAAATTTTAAGCTTTAAAACCACAAGGGTCAATTTCTATGTTTATTAAAAAAAAAAAAAAAAAAAAACTGTCTATGGGACGATTGGATAGATTTCAAAATCTTGGTACACTTCACATAAAGAACATTTTGAGTTCCAGATTCTCAAAGGTTAAAAACATTCACACAGAAAATAAAAGAATTATATAACTTGGACTCTTCTTTTGTTCTTTCATATCCTACAAAATGACAAAATAGATTCCAAAACCTGTTCACCAGAGAATGTGTGGGTCTGCTTGCTCTTATTTCAGGCCTGGATAAAAGAAGTTGAAAGAAAGTTTAAAAATAGTATTGAAGGCCAGGCGCCGTGGCTCATGCCTGTAATCCCAGCACTTTGGGAAGGCGAGGCAGGCAAATCACCTGAGGCCGGGAGTTCCAGACCAGCCTGACCAACATGGAGAAACCCCGTCTCTACTAAAAATACAAAATTAGCCAGGTGTGGTGGTGCATGCCTGTAATCCCAGCTACTCCAGAGGCTGAGGCAGGAGAATTGCCTGAACCCGGGAGGCAGAGGTTGCCATGAGCCAAGGTTGTGCCACCATACTCTAGCATGTGACAGAACGAGAACCTGTCTCAAAACAAAACAAAGGAATCCTTAATTTTTAAACATAAATGTGGACCAAACAAAAGAGAAGAAAAAATTGTCACATTTAAGAAATGAGTTAGAGATTAAGCAAAATAGCTAAAAGTTACATATCTTAAAATTAAAAAAAAAGAACTTAAACCCTAGGATAGGCACTAATTCTTAAGGTTGATTATATAATAGAGAGGTTTATCAATTCAAATTAGAATTGGCTGACTGGGTGCAGTGGCTCATACCTATAATCCCAGCACTTTGGGAGGCCAAGGCAGGAGGATGGTTGAGGCTGGGAGTTCAAGACCAGGCGGAGTAACATAGCGAGACCCCATATTTAACCAAAAAAAAAAAAAAAAAAAGACAGAAAATTTAGCTGGGCATGGTGGCGTGAGCCTGTAGTACCAGCTACTCAGGAGGCTGAAGTGGAAGAATCACTTGAGCCTGGGAGGTCAAGGCTGCAGTGAGCTATGATCATGTCACTGCATTCCAGCCTGGGCAACAGAGCGAGACTCTGTCTCAAAAAAATAAATAAATACAAAATAAAAATAAAATAAAATAAACCTTGACCAGGCATGATGGCTCATGCACTGCATTGCAGCCTGGGCAACAATAAACCTCTTTTTAAAATCTTTTTTTTTTTTTTTGAGACAGAGTCT
>NW_016807225.1:61119-70053 GCF_001698545.2 Rhinopithecus bieti | reverse complement strand
GAGCCACCACACCCGGCCGGGCATGGTGGCTCCTGCCTATAATCCCAGCACTTTGGGAGACCAAGGCGCGTGGATCACCGGAGGTCAGGAATTTGAGACCAGCCCGGCCAACATGGTGAAACCCCATCTCTACTAAAAATACAAAAATTAGTCGGGCATGGTAGTGTATGCCTGTAGTTCCAGCTACTCAGGAGGCTGAGGCAAGAGAATCACTTGAACCCGGGAGGTGGAGGTTGCAGTAAGCCGAGATCACGCCACTGCACTCCAGCCTGGGTGACAAAAGCGAGACTCAGACTCAAAAAAAAGGAAAAAAAAATCTTACACAAAAACCCCCGAAATCACGAAGTGGTGTGTGTGAGTTTATACACACACACACACACACACACACACACACCTTTTTTTCATTTTCTGGAGACAGTGTCTCACTTGGTTGCCCAGGGTAGATAGGCTGCAGTGTAGTGCTGTGACCACAGCTCACTGTAGCCTCAATCCCTCAGGCTCAGATGATCCTCCTGCCTCAGCCTCCCAAATAGCTAGGACTATAGGCATGTGTTACCACCCCCAGCTAAATTTTAAAATTTTTTGTAGAGACAGGGGTCTTGCTATGTTGTCCAGGCTGGTCTTGAACTCCTGAGCTCAAGCAGTCCTCCCACCTTGGCCTCCCAAAGTGCTGGGATTACAGGCCTAAACCACCTCACCAAAGCCTGTATTTTTTCTTGATGTTAATAATTGAAACTTGTATTTGATTTTTAAAATAATGTTAATTTTGGGGGAAACTATTTAATAATACTATAAATTAGGGCAACAACTCTTCAACCTCTGCCAAGAAGACCCCTCGCAAACCGCTTTTTTTTTTTTTTTTTTTTTTTTTTTTTTTTCAGATAAGAGTCTCACTCTATTACCCAGGCTGGAATGCAGTAGACCAATCATGGCTCACTCTAACCTTGGCCTCCCAGTTTCAAACAATCCTGCCACCTCAGCCTCTCAAGTAGCTGGAACCACAGAAGTGTGCCACCATGCCTGGCTAATTTTTTGTATTTTTGGTAGAGACAAGGTTTGCCATGATCCCCAGGCTGGTTTTGAACTGCTGAGCTCAAGTGATCTACCCGCCTCAACCTCCCAAAGTGCTGGGATTACAGGCATGAGCCACCATGCCCAGCCGCAAACCAGTCGTAAGCACAAGATTACTGATCAACCAAAATCAAAGTCTAATAATTAATATCGGTACCTTTCCCTTCAAATACGTAAAAACAAATGGCAACTGCAAAACTAAAACTAAATTAGAATGAGGACCAGAACTTTTAATATGTTTCAATTCTATACATTTTAAGTGTTTAGAATAAAAACTCAGAACTTCATCTAAGATAATTCTAACAAGTTAAAGCTCACCCACAAACTGTAATTAAGTTTTTGGTGGAGAAGGTGCAAGGGATAAACTCTGTCTTTCCCTCAGATAATTACATTGTCTACATGTGTAATTATCAGTTTGCAACTAGAACCTGGAACCTGCCTGTTTTAAAATATAATTTTAAACAAAAGTATGAAGGAAAGTTTTTAAAACTATACCAAGAGGGATAGTTTGGAGAATGAAAGCAAGTGTTTCTCAGTAATTAGTTGCCATTCTAAAGATAAATACCTTAGAGTTCCCAGCGCTTTTTCTGTAAAGATCCTGGAACAGGGTGCAGCTAGACACATATCAAAATCTGATTAACAGCAGAAAATATTCTGTGACTTCAGTCCACCACCAACTAGCCTCTGAGTCATCCTGTAGAATTCACTCTAGTCTCTGACTATTATGAGAAAATTATCATAACCAAATGGTTCCTCATCACAAAACCAGGGGCCTATGTGTATGTATTCACCCCTGGTCAAAACATACCTAAAACGGCCAGGCGTGATGGCTCATACCTGTAATCCCAGCACTTTGGGAGGCTGAGGTGGGTGGATCACTTGAGGTCAGGATCACTTGAGATCATTTGAGTCAGCCTGGCCAACATGGTGAAAACCCATCTCTACTAAAACACAAAAATTAGCCGGGCGTGGTGGGAGGCACCACTTGAACTTGGGAGGTGGAGGTTTCAGTGAGCCAAGATCAAGCCACTGCACTCCAGCCTGGGTGACAGAGCGAGACTCTATCAAGGAAGGAAGCAAGGAAGAAAGGAAGGAAGGAAGGGAGGGAGGGAGGGAGGGAAGGAGGGAGGGAGGGAAGATCTAAAACTTCTGGGACAGATATAGCAAACTAATAGTCATACACTGGCTTTTTAGATCTTTGGAAGTACAGAAGGTGGCAGGAAGAGTAGGTGGGAAAGATGGGTAAGTAGCAGCTTGAAAGCTGGCTTTCAGTTAGCAATTACCTTGAGTTAAAGCTCAAACAAACCAAACATGGAGAAATATGGATAGTTCCAAAACTGCAGGCTATGATGAACTTGAATTTAGCATTTTTATTTCTTTCAAAAGCTTGCAGATGACCATGAGAAGTTCAGATCTCAGTCATTTTTTGATAAAAATATTCAGTCTGTCTCTGGATTTGCTCTGAAGCATAACTAAATTTAAGTGTCTAGCCCAGCAAGGCTGCACATGCCTGTAATCCTAGCACTTTGGAAGGGTGAGGAGGGAGGATTGCTTGAGGCCAGGAGTTCAAGACCAGCCTGGGCAACAGAGCAAGACCCTTGCCACCTAAATAAATAAATAATACATTTAATTGTCTAGTTAGCTTTTACCCTAAGTGCAAGTGCAAAAACTCCAAGATCTTCCAAGACTCAATCTGAGCAATAGCATGAGCTTTGAGCTGCCCCCCTCCCAAAATAGGTACCCTCAATACGGGATCCAGAGCTACAGAGAAAAAAGGACTATAAGGGGGAATCTATTTTGTGGTCAGCACTGGACTAGCTTAAAAGAGTAAAATTTGTCTTCCTATGTTCTTTGAGATGCTTCACAGCTATGTCAGTATAAACAGATCTCTTCCAACGCCTGTCATCCTCTCCAACAATAAAAAGGAAATGGGCACTGGTTCTTTCCTTCTTTCTTGTTTGTTTGTTTGAGACAGAGTTTCGCACTGTAGACCAGGCTGGAGTGCAGTGGCACGATCTCAGCTTACTGCAACCTCCACCTCCTGGGCTCAAGCAATTCTCCTGCCTCAGCCTCCCGAGTAGCTGGGATTACAGGCATGTGCCACCATGCCTGGCTAATTTTGTATTTTAGTAGAGAAAGGGTTTCACCATATTGGCCAGGCTGGTCTCAAACTCCTGACCTCAGGTAATCCACTCACCTCGGCCTCCCAAAGTACTGGGATTACAGATGTGAGCCACTGCGCCCAGCCAGCATTGGCTTTTTCAAGAGGGATACAGCTTTTTTGGTAGGTTTGTCCAAGGGGTCTTCCAGTGCTTCTTTAACCGTATACTCCTGAATCAGTGGCAAAGATTCTGTCTAGGTTAAAAGGCAGTCCTGGCAGGATCAAGCTACCACAGGTAGGGCGTAGCTGTGTTTGAGATGCAGCCATTGATGGTCATGACCACAGCTATATTTGGGAGAAAGCTAGCCATGGAAAATGCCAACTCTGCCCCTTTGCCTGAGCCAATCACTCCAATGTTTGGACCTTTGACCTGCAGACTGAAGAAAAAGAAGGCAAACACGGAAAGAGACAAAGGAAAATGAAGCATAATTGTTAATGGGATCACCAAAGTCCTCAATAAAGGAGAGTCTTTTTCTTTTTTTGAGACGGAGTTTCACTCGTTGCCCAGGCTGGAGTGCAATGGCGCAATCTGGGCTCACTGCAACCTCTGCCTCCCAGGTTCAAGCGATTCTCCTGCCTCAGTCTCCCAAATAGCTGGGATTACGGGCATGTACCACCAAGTCGGCTAATTTTGTATTTTTAGTAGAGATGGGGTTTCTCCATGTTGGTCAGGCTGGTCTTGAACTCCCGACCTCAGGTGATCCACCTGCCTTGGCCTCCCAAAGTGCTGGGATTACAGGCGTGAGCCACCGTGCCTGGCCAGAAAGTCTTTCATGAAGTTATCAGACAGCTCTAGTATTTATTTATTTATTAATTCAACAGGTATTTGTTACAGATATTTTCCAACCCATTAGTAACACTTGCGTTATTCACTCTCTTCTGGAGTAATTCATTCATTTCTCTCATAGCACTCACCTTTGGGTGACTGCACAAATTTAACTACCTCTTCAAAGTAATCTAAATTTAAGTCTTTCATGACTGGAGGTAGATCTTCATAGCTGAAAAATGGCAAAGCAGAGTAGCAAAACCTCAACGAGCCAGGAGACTTGCTCAAGATTCACTTAATCCTCCATCACCAAATATATCAATGAGACCAGGAAAAGGACCATCACCTATAACCCAGGAAAGGGAATGAATCTTGGGTTAGATGATAGAACATTTAATGGACTATAGTACCTAGCCAACATTTTCTAAATAAAAATTTGATCATATAATTTATCTTATTTTTAAAAAAACTACTTACTCACTTTGAAAAGAAAACATCTGTTTTGGTGGAAATGGATTTATTATTGTGGTTGAAATAGATATTTATTTGAGCTATTTTGAAGCTATAAATGTAAAAAATTTTTTTTATTTTTTTCCCTGTGAGTTAACCATGGTAAATGAAAATAAGAAAAGAAAGAAAGAAAAATCGCATCAAATATGTGGAAGGTGTTTTGGTTTGAAGTACAAGTCCTGATAAGTCTAAGCAAATAGTTATGCAGGCTTTGAGTTATGTAAGAATAAAAATCTCCTTTTTTTTTTTCTTTTTTCTTTTTTGAGACAAGGTTTCAGTCCCATAGTCCAGGCTGGAGTGCAGTGGCATGGTCTGGACTCATTGCAACCTCCACACCTCCCGGGCTCAAGCAATTCTTGTCCCCTACCGCACCCTGCTAATTTTTGTAGAGACAAGGTTTCCGCCATGTTGGCCAGGCTGGTCTCGAACTCCTGACCTCAGGTCATCCACCCACCTCAGCCTCCCAAAGTGCTGGGATTACAGGGGTAAGCCACTGTGCTGGCCAGATGTCTGCTATTGTTTGTTCGTTTGTTTGTTTGAGAGGCGGAGTCTTGCTCTGTTGCCCAGACTTAGGTGCAGTGGCATAATCTCAGCTCACTACAACCTCTGCCTGCCAGGTTCAAGCAATTCTCCTGCCTCAGCTTCCCAAGCAGCTGAGACTACAGGCGTGTGCCACCACGCCCAGCTAATTTTTGTATTTTTTAGTATAGATGGGGTTTCACTACATGTTGGCCAGGCTGGTCTCAAACTCCTGACCTCAGGTGATCTGCCAGCCTCAGCCTCTCAAAGTGCTGAGATTACAGGCGCGAGCCGCCATGCCCGGCTGGATGTCTGGTTTTTAGAATGAGATTTTTAAAGCCAGGTGCAGTGGCTCATGCCTGTAATCCCAGCACTTTGGGAGGCCGAGGTGAGCCGATCATTTGGGTCGGGTGTTGGAGACCAGCCTGGTCATCGTGGTGAAACCCCAAAAACCCGTCTCTACTAAAAATACAAAAAACTAGCTGGTTGTGGTGGTGCATGCCTGTGATCCCAGCTAGTCAGGAGGCTGAGGTGGGAAAACCACTTGAACCTGGAAGGCAGAGGTTGCAGTGAGCTGAGATCGGGCTGCTGCACTCTAGCCTTAGCGACAGAGTGAGACTACGTCTCAAAAAACAAACAAAGAATCAAAAAACAAAAAGAAACCCAGACATCCAAATTTAAAGGGCCCTTTGATTTCTCAATAAATTTAAGATACAGTTAGAGTCACCCAAATCCATAATTCAACAGGGATTAAACTATTTTAAAGGTCTAATGAAGGTGTACTATAAAGTGAACTACATGTGTGAAGAGATACTAAACTGTCAAACAAATATCCTCCCAACGTTGGTCTATTATTTCTCTTTCAACATTCGTATTGGGGATGTTTTATTCCTTCACTATTCCAAGAGAAGAATTTATCGGCCAGTTGTTTCCTGGTATTTTTCAGATATATTCCTTTGTTATTCCAATTAAAGTAAAAGTGGCTGGGCTGGGTGGTGAGATCCTGTAGTCCCAGCTACTTGGGAGGCTGAGGTGGGAGAATCGCTTCAGCCCTGGAGGGGAGGTTGCAGTGAGCCATGACAGTGCCACTGCATCTAGCCAGGGTGACAGACTGAGACCCTGTCTCAAATAATAATAATAATTTTTAAAAAGCCAGGCTCAGTTGTGTGTGCCTGTAATCCCAGTACTTTGAGATGCTGAGGTGGGAGGACTGCTTCAGGCCAGGAATTCAAGACCAGTCTGGGCAGCATAGCAAGACCCCATCTCTAAAAAAACAAAAAGGTTAAAATGAGGCCATGTACGCCTGTAATCCCAGCATTTTGAGAAGATGAGGTGGAAGGATCACTTGAGCCCAGAAGTTCGAGGCTGTAATAAGCTACCATGGTGCCACTGCACTCCAGCCTGTGTGACACAGCAAGACCTAGTCTCTAAAAAAATAAGAATTTAAAAAAGAAAGATGGCTGGGTGTGGTGGCTCACACCTATAATCCCAACACTTGGGGAGGCTAAGGTGGGAGGATCACTGGAGCCCACGAGTTCAAGACCAGCCTGGGCAACGTAGGGAAACCCCGTCTCTACTAAAAATACAAAAAATTAGCCGGGTGTGGTGGCGGGCGCCTGTAGTCCCAGCTACTCGGGAGACTGAGGCAGGAGAATGGCGTGAAGCCGGAAGGCAGAGCTTGCAGTGAGCCGAGATCACACCACTGCACTCCAGCCTGGGCGACAGAGTGAAACTCCGTCTCAAAAATAAATAAATAAATAAATAAATTACCTGGGTGGCACATGCCTGCTGTCCCAGCTACTCTACTCTGAAGGCTGAGGTGGGAGGACGCTTGGGCTCAGGAGGTTGAGACTGCTGTAAGCAAACAAAAGCACTTAATGCTAGAAATTTTGCAACAATATTATGCTTAATATAGCAAACACACAGGGTGTATGCTCCTAAGGAATAGCGTATGCAGCACTAGGACTCTGGCAGGTGAGCGGCTGGCAGAAGAAAGGTGCATGAGCAGATGAAATTTAGATCCTAGCCACCATTTAGAGGAATGAATGTTCCACTTGATGTCTAGGAGACAAAATAAGGGATTAAGGAGCTCGCTTTGTTTTCAGATGACAAACCAGCTAGCAAAGCAAGCCAGCTTTCCTAAACCAGCCAGTCGATTCCCTCACTGTGCTGCCAGGCACTCTGCGGAAAAGGGCCCCGAACCTGATGGCAGCAGGAAGACCCCCCGCAGGCGGCCGGCTAGCAGGCGCGCGGCGCAGCTCGGGGATACAGAACCAGCGCTGCACCTGGGCCGAGGCCAGCGCCGGATCCAGCGGCGCCGCCTACTGCAGCGGCGTTAGGTGGACGGTTACCTCCACTTTGAGGGGGTTTTTCAAGGCGGCCCTTGGCATTCGACTGAGGCATGGATCCTTCGAAGCGGCCGGCATGAGGTTCCACAGGAGCCCCATGGGCCCCACGCCCGTGAAGTCGCCGCCCAGAGCCAGGTCCCTGGCCAGGGCCAGCCCCTCGCCGCTGTCCACCTCGTAGTGGACGAGGGAGTGGAAGAGGCAGCCTCGGTGGCGGACGCCCGACACTCTCAGGGTCACCCGCTCCCCGGAGCCCATGCCTTCTGCTTTCATATCCGGGCGCTTGTCGGCCAGCCCAGTCTTGGGCGTGACTGTCAGGGTCGCGGCCTTTTGGGAGAAAAAGGACGATGTGAATATCGGCCTCCAGGTCTGGAGGGGGACTCCAGAGACTCGGAGCGCTGCCCGGGCCGCCCTCCACATCGTGCCGGGACCGTTGCGGCTTTGACCTCCGCCAACGTCGAGGCGGCCTGGCGCTGGCGGCCGAGGTTCCGCGCTGAGGAGGAGGGAGGAGTGGGACCCGGCCTGGCAGGGCGTGGCCCCGTGGGGCAAAACCCTGCAAGGCCACGTGATGGGACCTGGGCTGTTACCTGCGGCGCCACTTAGCAACGGGCTGCAAGAAGAGGCGACTTCGGAGGCCCCAGGGTCCTTTAAGCTCCTAGAGGTCCCGTGTGGAACCGTCTGGAAGAGGCAGGATCCCTTCGCGAGTTTACCCTGGACGTGTGGCGAATAAAAAGCATTTTTAACAGGAAGTGCCGGCCTCTGGCCTCCTCTGAATTCCCTCACTAGCCACCAGGGGTCACTATTCCCTAAACTTGATTGAAGGAGGCCAAGTGTGCTAGGCTCCGAACAAATTCCTTTCCTCCCTTTTAAGTAACCTTTGTCCTGGATTAAGAAAGCCTGTCAAGGTTAAAGTTTAAACGTTTCCGATGAGATACTGAATTGAACTATAAAATAGTAGAGATTGATAATAGAAACTGGTGGAGAGACACTTCCCAAACTTGAATGCCAGCAAAGACCTAAAACGAGCCCAGCGGGACATAGGGGATGAGCGCAGGAGGGAGCATACATTTTGCTTTTTCATTCAGAAAACGGAACTACAGGGCACCCCGCAGTGGCTCAGGCCTGTAATCCCAGCACTTCGGGAGGCCGAAGTGGGTGGATCACGTGAGGTCAGGAGTTCGAGACCAGCCTGGCCAACATGGTAAACCCAGTCTCTACTAAAAATACAAAAATTAGCCAGGCATGGTGGCAGGCACCTGTAATCCCAGCTACTTGAGAAGCTGAGGCGAGAGAATTAGCGTGAAACCGGGAGGCGGAGGTTGCAGTGAGCCGAGATTGTGCCACTGCACTCCAGTTTGGGGGACAGAATGAGACCCTGTCTTGAAAAAAAAAAAAAAAAAAGAGAGAGAGAAAGCTGAACTACAGATATATACCCTGAGGAAATAAGTTCTATTGTCCTGTGGCCTGGCAGAAGTATTAATAATGTATATTTTTTGTATGCAGAAAAAAAACTTAACAAGTATATTACATTTCTTTTTCTTTTTCTTTTTCTTTTTTTTTTT
>NW_016807225.1:58536-60920 GCF_001698545.2 Rhinopithecus bieti | reverse complement strand
TTTTTTAGTAGAGATGGGGTTTCACCATGTTAGCCAGGATGGTCTTGATCTCCTGACCTCGTGATCCGCCCGCCTCAGCCTCCCAAAGTGCTGGAATTACAGGCGTGAGCCACCGTGCCCGGCCAGTCCAATCATATTTCTACATGGCTGCCCATACTTTGTTGAGCCTAAGCATAAAAATGGACAATTTCCCCTGTGTCTTTGCGCTTTGCATCATCTTCTTCTTCTTCTTTTTTTTTTTTTTTTTTTGACAGAGTTTTATTCTATCACCCAGGCTGGAGTGCAGTGGTGCAATCTCAGCTCACTGCAACCTCCACCTCCTGGGTTCAAGTGATTCTCCTGCCTCAGTATCCTGAGTAGCTAGGATTACAGGCATGTGCCACCATGCCCAGCTAATTTTTGTATTTTTAGTAGAGACAGGGTTTAGCCATGTTGGCTTAGCTGGTCTTGAACTCCTGACCTTAGGTGATCTGCCAGCCTCGGCCTCCCAAAGTGCTGGGATTACAGGCGTGAGCCACTGTGTCTGGCCTTCTGTTACCCAGGCTGGAGTGCAGTGGTGCAATCATGGCTCACTGTAGACTCCATCTCCCAGGTTCAAGCTATCTTCCCACCTCAGCACTCTCCCACTCCCCCAATAGCTGGGACTACAGAAATGTGCCACCATGCCTGGCTAATTTTTTCTTCTATAGAGACGGGGTCTCAATATGTTGCCCAGGCTGATCTTGAGCTCCTGGCCTCAAGCAATGCTCCAGCCTCAGCCTCCCAAAGTGCTGAGTCCAAAGAGGTGAAATTACAGGCATGAGCCACTACATCTGGATAGATCTTCATTCTGAAGGCTCCCATAATACACGATAAATAAATTGTATGCCTTTTCTCCAATTAATCTGTCTTTTGAAAGTTGATTTTTGCAATAACCCTTCAGAAGGCCAAGTCTTGGCTGGGCACAGCTGCTCACGTCTGTAATCCCAGCACTTTGGCAGGATGAGGCAGGCAGATCACCTGAGGTCAGGAGTTCGAGACCAGTCTGGCAAACATGGCGAAACCCCTTCTCTACTAAAAGTACAAAAATTAGTGGTGGGCGCCTGTAATCCCAGCTACTTGGAAAGCTGAGGCAGGAGAATCATTCGAATCCGGAAGGCAGAGGTTGCAGTGAGCTGAGATCGCACTACTGTATCACTGACCTCCCAGCATTAGAAAAACAACTCAAGTAATTTTGATGTCTGCCTCCAAATCCATCATTACATTGGCCATAAATGGTAGATTTTGTGTGTATCTGTATGTTAATATGGAAAAAATACACTGCCTTCCACAAGCTTTTATTGTCCCAGGGTTCCAAGGCCACTTTAAGTGAATATAAAATAGCTTTAAATGAATATAAAATACTCATGATAATTTGAAATAATTAAAAAGTCTTTGTGTTTTCAATAGCCTGAAATACGTAACAGGTTTGTACAAATGTTTTTTAAATGATCAGTGGTTAGAAAAATCTTACATTTGCTTTCACAATTGTCCGTCAGCCTTTTTTATCGTGATAGAACATTCAAGGGTATTAGGTATACAAACAACAGAATGGGTTGAATTTAGTAACATTTTCTAATTTGCTATTTGTTCTCATTTTAATAACTGTCTCCAATTGAATTCCTTTTAGGCTTCAACTACTTTGAGCCGCTAAGCTTCAAGAAAAAATTATGGGCCGGGTACAGTGGCTCATGCCTATCCCAGCACTTTGGGAGGCCGAGGCAGGCGGATCACCTGAGGTCAGGAGTTCAAGACCAGCCTGGCCAACACAGTGAAACCCCGTCTGTACTGAAAATACAAAAATTACCCAGGCGTGGTAGTACGTGCCTGTAATCCCAGCTACTCAGGAGGCTGAGGCAGGACAATCACTTGAACCTGGGAGGCAGAGGTTGCAATGAGCCAAAATCGAGCCACTGCACTCCAGCTGGGCAATGGAGAGTGAGACTCCATTATTGATAGCCCTTTAAACAATTCAATATTGCATAATAAAAAATGATAAAGGGGATATCACCATCTATCCCACAGAAATACAAACGACCATCAGAGAATATGATAAACACCTCTATGCAAATAAATTAGAAAATCTAGAAGAAATGGATAAATTCCTGGACACATACACCCTCCCAAGACTAAACCAGGAAGAAGTTGAATCCCTGAATAGACCAATAATAGGCTCTGAAATTGAGGCAACAATTAATAGCCTACCAACCAAAAAAAGTCCAGGACCAGATGGATTCACAGCCGAATTCTACCAGAAGTATAAGGAGGAGCTGGTACCATTCCTTCTGAAACTATTCCAATCAATAGAAAAAGAGGGAATCCTCCCTAACTCATTTTATGAGGCCAACATCATCCTGATACCAAAA
>NW_016807225.1:38349-54973 GCF_001698545.2 Rhinopithecus bieti | reverse complement strand
TTTTTTTTTTTTTTTTTTTTTGAGATAAGAGTTTCACTCTTGTTGCCCACACTGGAATGCCATGGCCTGATCTCAGCTCACTGAACCTCCACCTCCTGGGTTCAAGTGATTCTCCTGCCCCAGCCTCCCAAGTAGGTGGGATTACAGGCATGTGCCACCATGCCTGGCTAATTTTGCACTTTTAGTAGAGACAGGGTTTCTCCATGTTGGTCAGGCTGGTCTCGAACTCCTGACTTCAGGTGATACGCCTGCCTCAGCCTCCCAAAGTGCTGGGATTACAGGTGTGAGCCACCACACCCAGCGGCTGTGGCTATTTTTAAAAATAAGACTATGGGTTGGGCACACTGGCTCATGCCTGTAATCCTAGTATTTTGGGAGGCTGAGGTAGGAGGATTGCTTGAGGCTGAGTTCAAGACCAACCTGGCCAACCTAGCAAGATCCCCTCTCTATCAATTTTGTTTAAATTTTAAAAAAGACTGTGATATTGTGAAATATATATTTGGTCGTAATCTTGTTTTGTGACATACGACTCCTAAAAGCTTTAGAATCTCCAACGTATTGTCTTTACTGTGCTAATGAGTTGATTGATGGCTGGCAGCCCCTAGGTAGCTTTAGGATGGCGCTGGTCACCAGAAATACCAAGGCAGGATTGAAGAGTTGAAGGTCAGATACGGTGGCTCACGCCTATAATCCCAGCACTTTGGGAGGCCAAGGTGGGCAGATCACTTGAGGTCAGGAGTTCGAGACTAGCCTGGCTAACATAGCGAGACTCCATCTCTACTAAAAATATAAAAATTAACCAGACTTGGTGGCACCCACCTGTAATCCCAGCTACTCGGGAGGCTGAGGCAGGAGAATCGCTTGAACCCAGGAGATGGAGTTTGCAGTGAGCCGAGATCACAACGCTGCCCTCCAGCCTAGGCAATGGAGAGTAAGATTCCGTCTCAAAAAAAAAAAAAAAAAAAAAAAAAAAAAAATTGTTGGGACTTTCAGCCCCATTGTAACCCTCCCAAACCTTGGAGAGGAGGGAAAATGTTACGGTTAAGCTGATCACCAATAGCCAACGATATAATCAATCGTGCCTAGATGATGAGGCTTCCATAAAAACCCAGAAATGGGTTCAGAGATCTTCTGGATAGCTGAACACATGGAGGTTCCTGGAGAGTGACATGCCTGGGGAGGAGACATGGAAGCTCTGTGTCCCTTCTCCCTACACATCTCTTTATAAGTATCACTTGCAATATCCTTTATCGTAAACCAGTGAGTGGAAGTGTTTCCCAAGTTCTGTGAGTCACTCCAGCAAATCAAACCCAACGAGGGGGTCATTGGAACCCTAGTGTGAAGCCAGTTGGTCAGAAGTTCCAAAAACCTAGACTTAAGACTGGTGGGAAGAGACTGGTCTTGTGGGACCTACCCCTCAACCTATGGGATCCGATGTTATCTCCAGGTAGACTGTGTCAGAATTGAATTGGAGGACACCCAGCTGGTGTCTGCTGCAGAACTGTTTGCTTGGTGGTGTGTGGGGAGAAACCTCCCACATTTGGTCACAGAAGTATTCTGTGTTGATTGTTGTGTCGAGTGAGAGAATTGCACCAGGCATAGACTTCTAACTAACTATGAAAGTCTGTTTTGGCCAGGCGCGGTGGCTCACACCTGTAATCCCAGCACTTTGGGAGGCTGAGGTGGGTGGATCACCTGAGATCAGGAGTTCGAGACTAGCCTGACCAACATGGCTAAACCCTGTCTCTACTAAAAATACAAAAATTAACGGGGTGTGGTGGCACATGTCTGTAATCCCAGCTACTCGGGAGGCTGAGGCAGGAGAATCACTTGAACCTGGGAGGCAGAGGTTGCTATGAACCAAGATCACACCACTGCACTCCAGCCTGGGCAACAATAGCAAAACTCCGTCTCAAAAAAAAAAAAAATAGGCTGTTTGTTGTTTAGTGGTTTAGTGTAGCCACCTTCATCAGTTATCTCAGCTAGATCTTCTGGATAACTTGCTGCAGCTTCTACGTCAGCGTTTGCTGGTTCACCTTGAACTTTTTTTTAAAGACAGGGTCTTACTATGTTGCCCAGGCTGGTTTTGAACCTCTGGGCTCAAGTGATCCTTCTTCCTCAGCCTCCAGAGCCGCTGTGACTGCCGGCATGCACCATCACACCTGGCCAACTTGCACTTTAATGTTATGGAGATGGCTTCTTTCCTTAAATTTAATAAGCCAACATATGCTGGCTTCAAACTTTTCTTCTGCAGCTTCCTAACTTCTCCCAGCCTTCATAGAATTGAAGAGAGAGTTAAGGCCTTGCTCTGGATTGGGCTTTAGCTTAAGCTTGCCCAACCTACAGCCTGTGGGCTGCATGCAGCCCAGGATGGCTTTGAATGTGGCCCAACACAAATTTGTAAACTTTCTTAAAACATTATGAGATTTTTGTGCGATGTTTTTTAAAGCTCATCAGCTATTATTAGCGTTGTTGTATATTATGTGTGACCTGAGACAATTCTTATTCTTCCAATGTGGCCCAGGAAAGCCAAAAGATTGGACACCCCTGCCGTTTAGCTGAAGGGAATGTTGTAGCTACTTTGATCTTCTATCCAGACCACTAAAACTTTCTCCAAATCAGCCATAAGGATGTTTTACTGTGTTCACCTAAGTAGGACTTTTAATTGCCTTCAAGAACTTTTCCTTTGCACTCACAACTTGGCTAACTGCTTGGGGGAAGAGGCCTGGCTTTCAGCCTATCTTGGTTTTCCATACGCTTCATCATTTCTAGCTTTTGATTTAAAGTGAGAGACCTGAGACTCTTCCTTTCAGTTGAACACTTAGAGGCCATTGTAGGGTTATTAATTGGCCTAACTCCAATATTGTTTTGTCTCAGGGAATAGGGAAGCCTGAGGAGAGGGAAACAGATGGGAAAGGCCAGTTGGTGGAACAGTCAGAACACACACAACATTTATTAAGTTCACCATCTTATGTGGGTGCAGTTTTTGGAGCCCCAAAACAATTACAGGAGTAACATCAAAGATCACCGTAACAGATATAATAATAATGAAAAAGGCTGGACATGGTCGCTCATGCCTGTAATCCCAGCACTTTGGGAGGCCGAGGCTGGCAGAGCACCTGAGGTCAGGAGTTTGAGACCAGACTGGCCAACATGGTGAAACCCTGTCTCTACTAAAAATATAAAAATTAGCTGAGCATGGTGGCATGAACCTGTAATCCCAGGTACTCGGGAGGCTGAGGCAGCCTCAGCCTCGAACCCAGGAGACGGAGGTTGCAGTGAGCCGAGATCATGCCACTGCACTCCTGCCTGAGTGACAAGAGTCCATCCAAAAAATAAAATAAATAAAATAGGCCTGGTGCAGTGGCTCACACCTGTAATCCCAGCACTTTGAGAGGCCAAGGCGGGCAGATCACAAGGTCAAGAGATTGAGACCATCCTGGCCAACATGTTGAAAACCCATCTCTACTAAAAATACAAAAATTAGCTGGGTGTGGTGGCGGGCACCTGTAAGTCCCAGCTACTTGGGATGCTGAGGTAGGAGAATCGCTTGCATCCAGGAGACGGAGGTTGCAGTGAGCCGAGATCACACCACTGCACTCCAGCCTGGCAACAGAGCAAGACTCCATCTCAAATATAAATAAATAAATAAACAAATAAATAAATAAATAATAATGAAAAGACCGAAGTATTGTGAGAATTACCAGATGTGACACAGAGACACGCCGGGCGCGGTGGCTCAAGCCTGTAATCCCAGCACTTTGGGAGGCCGAGACGGGCGGATCACGAGGTCAGGAGATCGAGACCATCCTGGCTAACATGGTGAAACCCCGTCTCTACTAAAATACAAAACTAGCCGGGCGACCTGGCAGGCGCCTGTAGTCCCAGCTACTCGGGAGGCTGAGGCAGGAGAATGGCGGGAACCCGGGAGGCGGAGCTTGCAGTGAGCTGAGATCCGGCCACTGCACTCCAGCCTGGGCGGCAGAGCGAGACTCCGTCCAAAAAAAAAAAAAAAAAAAAGAAAGAAGACACAGAGACACAAAGCGAGCACAAGTTGTTGAAAATGGTGCTGATAGACTTTCTTGACACAGGGTTGTCACAGACCTTTAACTTGTGGAAAATGTAATAAAGCAAAGCCCAATAAAACAAAGTCTACCTGTATTTGAAAAGTAAAGTATGTTAAGTACTTTACATGCATTGTCTAATTTAATCACAACAGCCCCATAAAGTAGCTACTATTATTATGCCCATTTCATAGATGAGGCATATAGACAGAAACCCCAGGCTGCACTCCTTACTAAACTGTGTGAGCCTGGATTCGGCTGGGATTTACGTCTACTGTAGAAGCATCCTCGAAGATATTACCTGTCTTTGTGCATTTGTGTTGCTATAAAGAAGAGTTATTTTAAAAAGAGGTTTTTTTGTTGTGGTGGCGGGGAGCAGTCTTGCTCTTGTCACCCAGGCTGGATGGAGTGCAGTGGTATGATCATGGTTCACTGTAGCCTTGTCCTCCTACACTAAAGTTGTTCTCCCACCTCAGCATCCTGAGTAGATGGGACTACAAGTGGGTACCACTGCACCTGGCTAATTTTTATTTTAAAAATTTTGGGGGGGCAGGGCATGTTGGCTTACACCTGTAATCCCAGCAATTTGGGAGGCCGAGGCAGGTGGATCACCTGCAGTCAGGAGTTTGAGACCAGCCTGGGCAACATGGTGAAACCCCCATCTCTACTAAAAATACAAAAATTACCCGCGTGGTGACAGGCGCCTGTAATCCCAGCTCCTCGGGAGGCTGAGGCAGGAGAATCGCCTGAATCTGGGAGACAGAGGTTGCAGTAAGCCAAGATTGCACCACTGCACTCCAGCCTGGGCAACAGAGCAAGATGCAGTGTCAAAAAAAAAAAAAAAATTTGTAGAAATGGGGTTTCACTATGTTGTCTAGGCTGGTCTTAAACTCCTGGTACCAAGCAATCCTCCCGCCTCAACCTCCCAAAATGTTGGGATTACAGGCACAAGCCACTGGCCCTGGTCAAAAAGAGGTTTATTTGGCTCACGGTTCTGCAGGCTGTACAAGAAGCGCAGTGCCAGCATCTGCTTGCGGTAAGGGCTTGAGACTGCTTCCCCTCACCACAGAAGGGACAGAGCCCTAGTGTGTGCAGATCACATGGCTAGAGAGAAGCAGGAAAGAGGGGAAGGAAGTGCCAGGCTCTTTTTCACGATCAGCTCTCAGGGGAACTCTTGTGGGGAACTCACAGAGAGGACTGCACCAAGACATTCCTGAGGGGTTGGCCCTCATGACCCAAACACCACTCATTAGGCCCCACCTCCAACACTGGGATTCAAATTTCTCTTTATTTTTTAGAGATAGGATCTTGCTCTGTCACCTAGGCTGGAATGCAGTGGCATCATCATAGCTAGAATTCCTGGGCTCAACCAATCCTCCTGCCTCAGCCTCCCAAGTAGCTGGGACTACAGGTGTTCGCTACCATGCCTGGTTAATTTTAAAAACATTTTTAGTAGAAACAGGGTCTTGCTACTTTGCTCAAGCTGGTCTCAAACTCCTGGCCTTGAGCAATCCTCCTACCTGAGCCTCTCAAAGTGTTGGGATTACAGGCATGAGCCACCATGCCCACCTGGGGATCAAATTTCAACATGGGATTTGGAGAGGACAACATCTAAACTATAGCACCATCCTTTATATCTTATTTATTATTATTATATTTTTGAGACGGAGTCTTGCTCTGTCGCCCTGGCTGGAGTGCAGTGGCCAGATCTCAGCTCACTGCAAGCTCCGCCTCCTGGGTTCACGCCATTCTCCTGCCTCAGCCTCCCGAGTAGCTGGGACTACAGGCGCCCGCCACCTCGCCCGGCTAGTTTTTTGTATTTTAGTAGAGACGGGGTTTCACCATGTTAGCCAGGATGGTCTTGATCTCCTGACCTCGTGATCCGCCCGTCTCGGCCTCCCAAAGTGCTGGGATTACAGGCTTGAGCCACCGCACCCGGCCATCCTTTATATCATTTAATGTTTCTTAGTACGACTATCTTTGGAAGAAACTGATTTCTAAGTTTGGCTTTTATTTTATGAAAGTTGTAAATTTTGCATAACTAATTAGGTTTCCTTCTTTGCATAAACCACTATAAGGCTGGGCATGGTGGCTCATGCCTGTAATCCCAGCACTTTGGGAGGCTGAGGCGAGTGGATCACCTGAGGTCAGGATTTCGAGATCAGCCTGACCAACATGGTGAAACTCAGTATCTACTGAAAAAATACAAAATTAGCCGGGCATGGTGGTGCATGCCTGTAATCCCAGCTACTAGGGAGGCTGAGGCAGGAGAATCACTTGAACCCGGGAGGCAGAGGTTGCAGTGAGCTGAGATTGTACCACTGTACTCCAGGCTGGGCAACAACAGCGAAACTCGATCTCAAAAAAAAAAAAAAAAAATCTTGGAGACAGGTGGCCACATACAGTCACCTCTCAGGGAAAAGCAAGCAAATATCTTTAGTCAGTGTATGCCATTTCTAGGTTGCTTTATCTGTAAGGAAGAAATTGAGGTCTAGGGCTGTCCTGCCCTAGTGCTTTAATACATACAGATGTAGAGTCATCATCCTCCTGCATGACTTCTGGGACTACCTTTTTGGCCTTTGCTTTCTCATCCTCCCTGTCACTTTCCTATCTTCCTCCTGTGATCTCACACCCCAAAAGCATCTCTATAGTAGCAGATCCACTTGAGAGTGAGTTAAAGCACAGGCTCCCAGAATTCATATCATAGAAAATTAGACTACACAGTCCAGGGGCAGTGGCGCACGCCTGTAATACCAGCACTTTGGGAGGCCTAGGGGGACAGTTCGCTTGAGCCCAGGAGTTGGAGACCAGCCTGGGAAACACAATGAGACCCCATCTCTACAAAAAATAAAAAGTTAGCCAGGTGTGGTGGTGCATGCCTGTAGTCTCAGCCACTCGGGAAGTTGAGGTGAGAGGATCATTTGAGACCAGGAGGTTGAGGCTGCAGTGAGCCGTGATCATGGCACTATATTCCAGCCTGGATGACAGAGTGAGACTGAAGAAAGAAAAGAGAAGAGAAGAGAAGAGAAGAGAAGAGAAGAGAAGAGAAGAGGAAAGAAGAGAAGAGAAAAGAAAAGGGAAGGAAAAGGAAAGGAAAATTATACTACATGGTGAATGACTATACTCAACACAGCGTTTAACAACTGATCAAAATTAAGTTACCTCTAAGGAACTTTTCTTTTCATCGTTAAGATCTAATGGGCACTTGCTTGGATAGACTCAAATTGGTGAAGGATTTTGTACGTCCTCAGAAAATCATGGGATGCGCCATGAAATCACAGGAAAACCTTTTTATGCTCAAAGAAGACTCTCTGCTCTGGTCTGTTATGACTCTAGATAGTTCCCAGTATATTGTAGTGGGTTGAGGCAGACAGGTCCCAGTCCTTCTCAGTATGAGGGTACTTGGACTAGATGGTTGTGGGATGAAGTCCGATTTGGTAGGTATAACATGACATCAAAGATGAAGGCCATGGCCTGCAAAGTATTGTCCTGAAAATCTTGGCAGCAAGGCATTCCTCCAGGCAAGCAATGACCACACAGTGACTGGGAATCCCCTGGCAAACTTAAAGTAAGTATATCCACAGGTATAATGCTCCTGGTCTTCAGATTGGGGTTCAGAGACAAGTGTTTTTGTTTTTTGAGACAGAGTTTTGCTCTTGTTGCCCAGGCTGGAGTGCAGTGGCGCGATCTTGGCTCACTGCAACCTCCACCTCCTGAGTTCAAGCGATTCTCCTGCCTCAGCCTCCCAAGTAGCTGGGATTACAGGCGCCCGCCACCTTGCCCGGCTAATTTTTTGTATTTTCAGTAGACACTAGGTTTCATCAGTTCATCATATTGGCCAGGCTGGTCTTGAAATCCTGACCTCAGGTGATCCACATGCCTCGGCCTCCCAAAGTGCTGGGACTACAGGCATGAGCCACCACGCCCAGCCCAGGGAGAAGTCTTGAGTAAACGTTCAGCAATGTGTATGGGCAAGAATGAGGTAGAGCCGGGCGTTGTGGTTCAGACCTGTAATCCCAGCACTTTGGGAGGCTGAGGTGGGTGGATCACCTGACATCAGGAGTTCGAGACTAGCCTGGCCAACATGGTGAAACCCCATCTCTACTGAAAATACAAAAATTAGCTGGGCATGGTAGCACAAGCCTGTGGTCCCAGCTACTTGGGAGGCTGAGGCAGGAGAATCACTTGAACCTGGTGGGCGGAGGTTGCAGTGAGCCAAGCTCATACCATTGCACTCCAGCCTGGGCAACAAAAGCGAGACTCCATCTCAAAAAAAAAAAAAAAAAAAAAAAAAGAGAGACAGAGAATGAGGCAGAGTCCATTCCTTAAGGCATTCGTGTGGGCAGGTTCCCAAGACTCAGACATGGTCAGTTAGGGCCAAAGGGGATATGAGACTCCAGAGCAATACCAAAGGTCAGTCCTCAAAAAGGGGACACGAGCCCAAAGCTGGGCCAGCAACTGGGAATTGGGAAAGCACTTCTTACATTTCTCTTGCTTAAGGTGAAGACCAGTCCTACAAATAAGATCAGGGTTAAGCCGATGTGGACCCAGCAGTGAAGGCAGGCAGGTTGCAAAGGTTGAGAATCAGGGAGAACCAGACAAAGAAGCTGAGATGGTTGCTTCGTCACAAAAAAGGTTGCTACGGGCTCTGGGAAACCCAACACAGGCTGGGTGTGGTGGCTTATACCTGTAATCCCAGCACTTTGGGAGGCTGAGGTGGGCAGATCACCTGAAGCCAGGAGTTCAAGACCAGCCTGGCCAACATGGCGAAACCTTGTCTCTACTAAAAATACAAAAATTAGCTGGGTGCTGTGGCGTGTGCCTGTAATCCCAGCTACTCTGGAGGCTGAGGGCAGAGAATAGTTTGGACCTGGGAGGTGGAGGTTACAGTGAGCTGAGATGACTCCACTGTACTCCAGCCTATGTGACACAGTGAGACAAGGGAGGAAGGGAGGGAGGGAGGGAAGGAAGGAAGGAAGGAAGGAAGGAAGGAAGGAAGGAAGGAAGGAAGGAAGGAAGGCCAACACGAGTTGTATGAATAGGATTTTTATTAATGGTATCTGGTCTGTGGCTACAATGTTATATTTTGCTGTGCTTGACACATTTTTTACCATTGAGATGTTTACGGAAGAAAGTTTGAATTTGCTGCCAGGCATCTACCTGTGCCTTTGAGTGAGCCTTTGGCTCACCTCCATAGAATATTGCCTCACCCAAAACAGCATGCACAGAGGCTCTAGAAGGAGGAAAATAAGGTGGGTCAATACAGTGACCTGTTTCTGGGTAACAGATTATCTGGGGTCTTTCTTTCCCATGAGCTTGTAGCCTTTCAGAGGCTATCTGAGCATAGAATTCACTCTTCCAGTTTTGATCATCCATGCCAACAATAAACAAGAAGGGCCCCTGGGCCTTTTCCAATGGAATAAGACTTTGGTGATTGCGTTCCTCCAGTGGATTGCTCCAAGTGTCCATAAAAGTGAGAAATCCTGACTTAGTGATTTTTACTTTTCCTAGATCATCGACAAGTTTAGGAATAATCATATCCTTGTAATGTAGAGGAGTTACTGTGTTGGCTACACAGGCATTGATAAGTACAGTGGCTGTGATGCCCTTCAAGAAAGAAGCCATTGAGAGACACAGGTCACCTCCTTTAGAAAATCCAAGAAGCCCAATACTAGGACCTTTCACCTGTTGAGGAAAAAGAGAAGGAAACAAGCTTAGAGTTCACAAATGGAGGACACAGACAGTGATTTTACATTCTCCAAGTAGCTTTCTTTCTTTCTTTTTTTTTTTTCTTTTTTGAGATGGAGTCTCGCTCTGTCGCCCAGGCTGGAGTGCAGTGGTGCAATCTTGGCTCACTGCAACTTCCACCTCCCGGGTTCAAGCGATTCTCCTGCCTTAGCCTCCCAAGTAGCTGGGATTACAGGTGCCTGCCACCACACCCGGCTAATTTTTGTATTTTAGTAGAGACAGGGTTTCACCATGTTGGCCAGGCTGGTCTCAAACTTCTGACCTCAAGTGATCCACCCACCTTGACCTCCCAAAGTGCTGGGATTATAGGCATGAGCCACCGTGCCCTGCCAGTAGCTTTCTTAACTATCATTTGCTTTCCTTCCTTATCCAACAATCTGAAAAGTTCAAATATGTCTTCTAATAAGCAAATCAACTGATTTCCTAGTAATGGATCATCCCCTAATATTTATGAGGGCTGGGTCAGGGGTATACACAGAGGCCCAGACACCTGATACCTAAATATTTCAAAATTATAAATCAAATGAACAAACTGTTAAATACAGTATATTATTTTCTCCTGCCTTGATAAATATACCACCATAACAATTCATAAGGTCAGGCTCAAATTTAAAATCTTGGAATCCACTGGAGTTCTATACTGGAACGTGACATACAGGAGAGGCCTGCCCCTGGGCCCTGTACCACACTCCTTCTCTTCCATCACTGGCTCCTTCATGGACCTTAAGGGGCCTCTCATACATGTGTGTGGACACCCTAGCCTGCATGTTTAAGGCCTAGGTGTATACACACTGACGAACCCAGAAAAGAGGCTTAGGGCCTGGAAGCAGGATCAGAGCTGTTTGGCAGAGAATTCTGGGGTGCCAGATCCCAAGAGCATTGGGGGTTATAGGGGAGAGAACCCTGAAGAACATCTTGTATCTTAACATTAGAATGTCTGGGTCTCTTTAAACTTGGATGATAACAAAGAGTATATACCATTCAATTTTTAGTTATACCAAAATTTTTTGTTGTTGTGGTTGTTGGGTTTTTGTTTTTTTTTTTTTTTGAGATGGGGTTTAACTCTTGTTGCCTAGTCTGGAGTACAATGGTATAATCTCGACTCACTGCAACCTCTGCCTCCTGGGTTCAAGCAATTATCCTGCCTCAGCCTCCTGAGTAGCTGGGATTACAGGTGTGCACCACCATGCCCAACTAATTTTTGTATTTTTAGTAGAGACGGGCTTTCACCATGTTGGCCAGGTTGGTCTCAAACTCCTGACCTCAGGTGATCTGCCCGCCTCAGCCTCCCAAAGTGCTGGGATTACAGACGTGAGCCACTGCATCTGGCCAAAATGTTTTAATTAATTGATTATTTCTGTTATCAGATAAGGACTTTCTGTACAAAACCATAATACCATTATCATACCCAACAAAATTAATAATGATTACTTCATATAATCAAATATACCATTCTTATTCAAATGTCTCCAGTTGTCTCAAAAAATATCTCTTTATGGTCATTTTCTCTATATACATTTACGTTAATCTTATTAAGGAGGAAAATTGAACTCCAGAGAAAGTAACTGCCTTATTCAGAATCATAAGGCCACTCTGTGGTAGACACAGAGCCAGAAATCATTTTAGTCCTGTGCTCTTTGAATTTTGGTACACAATTACAAAGACAACTAAATAGTAAAGTCTTAAGGGATTAGAGAGAGATGGGAGAAAATGGAAATAATAATCCTAGTATAAATACTTCTTTTGAGACACGGGTCTCACTAAATATTGCCCAGGCTGGTCTTGAACTCCTGGGGTCAAGCAATCCCTCACCCTCAGCCTCCCAGGTAGCTGGGACTACAGGTGCACATCACCATGCCCAGCTTCCATCCTAGTAACTTTTGGAGGAGACTTGGTATCTCCTGGCATGTTTCTAGTTCCCAGTGTTCTGGCAGGGCTTTTGGATTTAGCTCTGCGTCAGCTCTAGCCCCTCTCTTCTACACTCAGGTGATCACCAGAACACACCTCTGGATGCTGCAGCATAAAGTCCGCGGCTTCTTCAAAGTACTCCAGACGTACATCATTCAGATCTTCAGGGAGGTCTTCAAATCTGAAATAAGCCAGGGCAAGCACAGCAAAACCGTGTCCAGCCAGGAGGCTGGCCCTGTATTCACAAAGGCCACCGCCACTCCCAAACAGATCAATGACCCCAGGAAAGGGCCCCTTGCCTGGAGAACACCACAAATCACAAGGAGCTTTAGATTCTCAAAAGACAGCAAGCAAACAAGTTTTTGAAGCCAAGGAGATTGGGGGCAGACAGATTGGCAGAAAAAGAACAAAATATCTTATTTTCTCAAATAATAATAATAATATAGAGGGATAAAAAACTGCATATTGGGTACAATGTATACTACTCAGGTGACAGGTGCACTAAAATCTCAGCGTTCATCACTGTACAGTTCGTCCATGTAACCCCAAACCACTTGTACGCCAAAAGGTATTGAAGTTAATTTTTTTTTGACATTCTCATTCTGTCGCCCAGGCTGAAGTGCAGTGACATAATCTTGGTTCACTGCAACCTCTGCCTCCTGGGTTCAAGCAATACTCCTGCCTCAGCCTCCCAAGTAGCTGGAATTACAGGCATGCACCAGACACCCGACTAATTTTTTTGTATTTTTAGTAGAGATGGGTTTTGCCATGTTGGCCAGGCTGGTCTTGAACTCCTGACCTCAGGTGATCTGCCCACCTTGGCCTCCCAAAGTGCTGGAATTACAAGCATGAGCCACCGCAACCAGCCTAAACATTTTTAATGATATAAATTATTATCACACCACTGCACTCCAGCCTGGGCGACAGAGCGAGACTCTGTCTCAAAAATAATAGTAATAATAATAATAATAGAAATTATTTTCACAAACAAAAATAAACCAAGTTAGAAATAACATAATGAGGCCAGGCGTGGTGGTTCATGCTTATAATCTCAGTGCTCTGGGAGGTCAAGATAAGAGGATCACTTGAGGCCGGGAATTCAAGACCAGCCTGGGCAACATAACAAGACCCCTGTCTCTACAAAAATTTTAAAAAACTAGTTGGGCATGATGGCACATGCCTATAGTCTTAGCTACTCAGGAGGCAGAGGCGGGAGGATCATCTGAGCCCAAGAGTTCCAGTTTGTGGTGAGCTATGATCACACCACTGCACTGTAGCCTGTAGATCACTGTAACCTTGAATCCCTGGGCTCGAGTGACCCTCCAGCCTCAAGTAGCTACCCTCCCAAATAGCTAGGCCCCATTTTTAACTTTTTGTAGAAACAGGGTCTCACTATGCTGCCTGGGCTAGTCTCGAACTCCTGGCCTCAAGCAATCCTCCCACCGCAATGCTCCCACCTTGGCCTCTTCAAGTTCTGGGATTTTAAGTGTGAGCCACTGCACTCAGCCTGGTTTTTTTTGCTTGTTTTTTTGTTTTTGTTTTTTTTGAGACAGGGTTTCACTCTTGTTGCCCAGGCTGCAGTGCAATGGTGCGATCTCACCTCACTGCAACCTCTGTCTTCCCCCTAGGTTCAAGCGATTCTCCTGCCTCAGCCTCCCAAGTAGTTGGGATTACAGGTATGTGCCACCACACCGGGCAAATTTTGTATTTTTAGTAGAGATGGGGTTTCACCATGTTGGTCAGGCTGGTCTCAAACTCCCGACCTCAGGTGATCCACCTGCCTCAGCCTCCCGAAGTGTTGGGCTTACAGGCGTGAGCCACTGCGCCCAGCCTTGTTTGTTTCTTTTTGTTTCGTTTGTTTTTTGTTTTCTATCAGACAGAGTCTCTCTCTGTTGCCCAGGCTGGAGTGATGTGGTGTGCTCTCGGCTCACTGCAACCTCTGCCTCCCGAGTTCAAGTAATTCTCCTGCCTCAGCCTCCCAAGTAGCTGGGATTACAGGCGCCCGCCACCACACCCGGCTAATTTTTTGTATTTTTAGTAGAGACGGGGTTTCACCATCTTCGCCAGGCTGGTTTTGAACTCCTGACCTCGTGATCCACCCACCTCGGCCTCCCAAAGTGCTGGGATTAGAGGCATTAGCCACTGCGCCTGGCCGCCTTGTTTGTTTTTAATGAAAGGTTTTAGTTGATTCTTAGTCATTTTTTTTTTTTTTTTTTTTTTTTTTTTTTGAGACAGGGTCTCGCTCTGTTGCCTAGGCTGAAGTGTAGTGGCATGTTCTTGGCTCACTGCAACCTCGGCCTCCCAGGTTCAAGTGATTCTCTCACCTCAGCCTCCCTAGTAGCTGGGACTACATGTGTGAGCCACTATGCCTGGCTAATTTTTTTGTATTATATTATTAGTGGAAGTAGGGTTTTGCCATGTTGGCCAGGCTGGTCTTGAATTCCTGGCCTCAAGTGATCCACCCACCTCAGCCTCCCAAAGTGCTAGGATTACAGGTGTAAGCCACTGTGCCTGGCCCAGACACTATGATTTATTGAACTCCTACTATAACCTTGCAAAAGCCTCTAGGAACATGGATATTTAGAAATCTGTAAGACCCAATTCCAGCCCCAGGAATTCACAGTGTAGTGGGCAGCCATGAGTTAAGGCTAAGAATTGCTGAAGAGCCATAAAAATAAAGCAAGTTTTCTTGTTTTGGAGAATTATCACAGAATTCAGTTTAAGGATTCTGTGTGCTGTTGCAACTCTAGAATTTTTTGTTGTTGTTGCTGTTTGAGGCAGGGTTTCACTCTGGTGTCCAGGCTGGAATGCAGTGGCGTGATCTCGGCTCACTGCAACCTCTACTTCCTGATATCAAACAATCCTCCCATCTCAGCCTCCCAAGCAGCTGAGACTACAGGCGTGCACCACCATGCCTGCCTCAATTTTTTTTTTTTTTGTAGAGACAGAGTTTCACCATGTTACCCAGGCTGGTCTTGAACTCCTGGGCTCAAGTGATCTGCCCACCTCAGCCTCCCAAAGTGCTGGGATTACAGGCCTGAGCCACTGTGCCCGGCTCAGCATTTTTATATGGTAGAGGTTTAAGTCAGGAATTTAGTTAGAAGGGATTAATCAGGAGCCTTCTTTCTGGGCCACCTTTACCTAGCAAATATCTTGTGTTTACTTAGACTAGGGTTCCTCAACCTCAGTAGTACAGACATTTTGAGCAAGATAATTCTTTGTTCTGGCGGCTGTCCCGCGCATTGTGGAATGTTTAGCAGCATCCCTGGCCTCTGCCTGCTAGATGCCAATAGAACCTCTCCCTTCAGGTATGACAACCACAAATGTCTCCAGATATTGCCAAATTTCCTCCAGGGAAGGCGGCAAAATCACTGCAGGTTGAGAACCAAGTACAGCATGTTTATGATAGACGGGAGAACACTGTCAGACAGTTTTGTGTGTGTTTTTAAACAATTAAAGGGTATTGCCACTATTGTGGATTTTAGCTTCTTTGGAAGTTTGATGTGAACTGAGGCAAAAATCATTCTTGCACATCAGCTTAAGGTTTTGCCCATATCGTATTCAAACAAAACCACATGGCTGGCACATAGTGGCTCTCAATAAATATATAATAAGTTGAATGCACTATTCAGCACAGAGCTAAAGTGGCAGTGCCTCCAGGGAGGGATGTGAAACTTAAAAAGGAAAAGACTGGAGCAGCTACTCAAGAGGCTGAGGCGAGAAGATTTGAGCCCAGGAGTTGGAGGCTGCAGTGTGAACTACGATCCAGCCACGGCACTCCAACCTGGGCAACAGTGGGAGCCCAGAGACTCAGAATCCATGACAGACTCTGGAGCAAAGGAAAAAGTTCAGGGATGTTCCACAATCACGTGATTCTCAGGACAGGAAAGGGGGAGGTGGGGGTCGCAGAGCTCGACCAAGTTTTGGGCAGAATACTTACCCGGCGGCAGGAAGAGCGCGGCGCGCACCCGGCCCGCGCGCACCGGCTCGCGCCGCACCCCCGGCTGGAGGAAGTCGCGCTTGTTCTGCGCCCGGCACAGCAGCCGCCCGGGCTCAGGGTCGTGACCGTCCAGCACTTCCAGCTCCACGGCGAAGGGCGTCCGCACGTCGCGCTTCACCAGCCGCACCAAGGCTTTCTCGGGCTTCAACGCCCAGAGCAGCCCCATGGGCTCGAGCCCTGCGAAGCTGCCGCCCAGCGAGGGCGCGCGCTCCAGGTCCAGCTCGCCGCGGGCGTCGGCGCGGTAGCGCGCGTGGGCCCGGAAGAGCGCGCCCTTCTCGTCGTGCAGGGACGTGCGCAGCGTGACCCGCTGTTCCGGGGCCAGGCCGCGCACGGCGATGCGCACGGGCTCGTCCCAGCAGCAGCGGTCCGCGGGCTCCAGGATCAGCGTCGCTGCCATCCCTACCTGGGTAGAACAGGGACGACTCAGCTCCGCGGAGTCAGTGGGCGGGCCTGGCGGCTTTGCCCAGTGCTGGAAAGGAGTCGAGGGCGGAGCCCTTAACACTACTCCCATTGGTTGGACTTGGGGACAGGCTCCAGGCCGCTGCGTGGAGCGCCTAGAATTTGTGCAAATACACCAGTGTCCCAAATGAAGGAGTATCTGTTGAAATAAGAGTTAATGACCAATCCGGCCGGGCGCAGTGGCTCATGCCTGTAATCCTAGAATTTTGGGAGGCCCAGGTGGGTGGATCACACCTGAGGTTAGGAGTTCGAGACCAGCTTGACCAAAACAAGGAAACCCCATCTCTACCAAAAATACAGAATAGCCAGATGTGGTGGCGCATGCCTGTAATCTTGGCTACTTGGGAGGCTGAGGCAGGAGAATTGCTTGAACCCAGGAGGCAGAGGTTGCATTGAGCCAAGATCGCACCATTGTACTCCAGCCTGGGCAATAAGGGCAAAACTC
>NW_016807225.1:32483-37958 GCF_001698545.2 Rhinopithecus bieti | reverse complement strand
AGTTAATGGCTATTCCTGCAATGCAATGTGGTGAGTGTCGAAATAGAGGCACAAAAACCACTGAGAACTAAAGGACTGAGAGAGATACAGTTCAAGAATCTAGATTTTGAAAAAGCATCCCAGGTGATTGTTCTCAGGTGACCCCTTGGAGAAACATGGTCGTAATCCATCCTTTACCCCTCAGTCCCTTACCAAGCCTTTTTTTCCAGAGCTAATGGTACCTGGAGCAAAGCTGATGTTTAGGGAGGCAGACCTAGCCGAGTTCCGGTCTGACCCTGATCCTTAATATTAATACCTGGTGATCTTTAGCAAGAAACCTAACTCTCTAAATATCAGTTTTCTTATCTGAAAAGGCTTATTGTGACCATTAAATGGGCTAACATGTAAAAACACTACACTGACACACCTGTAGGGTTAGTATCCAATGAAAGTTTTGTTTCTTATCTCATAAATCTAATCACTGGCAGAGTCCCTTTTGGGTTGTGTGCATACAGAGTTCTGGCAATAAGCAAGTGGCACTCTCAGCCTGTGTAATTGAGGAGAGTTTTATAAAGGTACTATCTACAAAGGCATGGGCAAGATTCAGAAACAAAAACAATGAAACAAGATTCGGTGTAGAACCCTGAATCTGAAGGTTCAAGGGAAGGGGGCAGTCTGATAGGAGATGTAGCTTTTCTAGAAGGAACCTATGGTTTGTGGCAGGAAGGAGGAGACTAGAATATCCCTTGACTCTCCTCTTGTTTTTCATCATCTTGCTAATGCCTCTCTTTGGCCAAACCCAACCACATAGCTCAGCCTAGCTGGGAACATAGCAGGGTGGAGAAGGAAGAAGAGCATATAGTGATGGCCAGCTCAGTAAACATGTATAAACTGAGCAAAAAGGTATTAGACTATGAAGCAAGTTCACTGTATGCTGGTTACCAACTTGTCTGAGTCCAGTGAGAAAACACATTCAGGCCGGGCGCGGTGGCTCAAGCCTGTAATCCCAGCACGTTGGGAGGTCGAGACGGGTGGATCACGAGGTCAGGAGATCGAGACCATCCTGGCTAATACGGTGAAACCCCGTCTCTACTAAAAAATACAAAAAACTAGCCGGGTGAGTTGGCGGGCGCCTGTAGTCCCAGCTACTCGGGAGGCTGAGGCAGGAGAATGGCGTAAACCCGGGAGGCGGAGCTTGCAGTGAGCTGAGATCCGGCCACTGCACTCCAGCCCGGGCGACAGAGCGAGACTCTGCCTCAAAAAAAAAAAAAAAAAAAAAAAAAAGAAAACACATTCATATATTTAATACAACAATTTACATGAACCGGATTTATTACTTACAGATAAGCAGCAAAGAATGACAGAAGCCTAAGAATCATTGGAAACCAGTCCCCCAAGACTCAAGAATGCTGCCTGGGTGACGGAGTCTCATGTGCGTGTGCCCCACTTGCACTGCAGCTGCCCTGAGTTTTGTACTCTGGGGTCATGTGACTGCTGGGCTAAAACATTGAAAGACATCCTGTTTGTAGGGAGGGGCTGAAATAGAGCCAGGGCTATTCTAGTCATTCCGTCCCTATCTCAGGATGTTACATTCCCAGCACATTCTATGCTTGAGAACTACTGGTGAGAAAGGGGAGAACTGAGTCAGTCCAAGGCCAACCAGAGAACTGCCCTGCAGTCCATCCCCAACCCAGATATCTGCTTTAGCAAACCTAGTACATTTCATATGCCCTCCAGACCCCCAGGATCTGGAGGCAGAGGTTTGATCATATTAATATGGCACCTTCGTCGGGCACGGTGGCTTATGCCTGTAATACCAGCACTTTGGGAGGCCGTGGGGGGCGGATGACTGGGGGTCAGGAGTTTTGAGACCAGCCTGGCCAACATGGTGAAACCCTGTCTCTACTAAAAATACAAACATTAGCTGAATGTGGTGGCATGCACCTGTAATCCCAGCTATTCAGAAGGCCGAGGCAGGAGAATTGCTTGAACCCGGGAGGTGGTGATTACAGTGAGCCGAGATCTCACCACTGTTCTCCAGCCTGAGCGATAGAGCAAGGCTCTGTCTAAAAAAAAAAAAAAAAAAAAAAAAGCGACACCTTGACTGACACAATCTCAGTGCAACATTATTAAGCCATGGCCAGAATACATTGCACTAGGCCCAGGAGACTACTATAATAAGCGGGATGATCAGGCTTGTTTGGAGCTGTGGCCTACCCCCAGGTCCTAGTGATCCGGGTAAGAAGTTGTTAAAGAGGTCCAAGAAAGATTCTTTAGGTAGCCACTCTGACTGCAGCCAGTAGGCCTGCTTCCAGATCTCCTCTACCTATGTCTCCACCATGCCTGAGGTGTTTATCCAGGTACGCCAGGAGGTGTTGGCAGTGGCACACTTTGTATGGTACTCCTGTGTATGATACCAAAAATGTCATAGAGGACCTAAACCTAGAATCAGCCATGACCTGACAGGTTCCTAATAAGCATGGTACAAACTTTTAGGCTACTGGCCCAAAAATGTGTCTTGTACACAGGGGTAATATGCACGAGCACCCTCGGCATGCCCCATGTCCAGGATCCCATCATCTGCCAACTTTCCAGGTATGACGTTGTCCATCCCATGTTTGCCTCACTCCCAGATCACCCACAGAGAAAGAGGCAGCTTTCAGATGCACACTGCCTCATTTTATTCAGCGACCCAGTCATGGCTATGGAGGATTGGTATTCACCAGCCAGTTCTCATTGATGGCATGGTGACATGAGCTCAGTCTCCCCCATACAATCAATATCGTTCACGAAACCTATACACAGAGGGCTAGCAGTACACGTGATATGACTTGGTTGTGTCCCCACCCAAATCTCATCCTGAATTATAGTTCCCATAATCCCCACATGTCCTGGGAGGGACCTGGTGGGAGGAAATTGAATCATGGGGGTGGTTAGTCTCACGTTGTTCTGGTGATAGTGAGTGAGTTCTCATGCAATCTGATGGTTTTATAAAGGCTTTCCCCCTTTGGCTCAGCACTTTTTGTTGCCACCACGTGAAGAAGGACATGTTTGCTTCCTCTTCTGCCATGATTGTAAGTTTCCTGAGGCCTCCTCAGCCATGCTGAACTGTGAGTCAATTAAATCTCTTTCCTTTGTAAATTACCCCATCTCAGGTATGTCTTTATTAGCAGCGTGAGAACAGACTAATACAGTAAGTTGGTACCACAGAGAGTGGGGCACTGCTGTAAAGATACCCAAAAATGTGGAAGCGACTTTGGAACTGGGTAACAGGCAGAGGTTGGCATCATTTGCAGGGCTCAGAAGAAGACAAGAAAGCTTGGGAAAGTTTGGAACTGCCTAGAGACTTGGAGGGCTCAGAAGTCAGAAAGATGTGAGAAAGTCTGGAAGTCTAGGAAGATAGAGACTCATTAAATGGCTTTCACCAAAATGCTGATAGTGATATGAATAATGAAGTCCAGGCTGAGGTGGTCTCAGATGGAGATGGGGAACTTGCTGGGAACTGAAGTAAAGGTCATTCTTGCTATGCAAAGAGACTGGTGGCATTTTGCCCCTGCCCCAGAGATCTGTGGAACTTTGAACTTGAGAGAAATGACTTAGGGTAACTGGCAGAAGAAATATCTAAGTAGCGAAGCGTTCAAGAGGAAGCAGAGCATAAAAGTTTGGAAAATTTGCAGACTGACTATGCTATGGAAAAGAAAAACCCTGACTGGGCACAGTGGCTCATGCCTGTAATCCCAGCACTTTGGGAGGCCAAGGCAGGTGGATCATGAGGTCAGGAGTTCAAGATCAGCCTGGCCAAGATGGTGAAACCCCGTCTCTACTAAAAATACAAAAATTAGCCAGGTGCGGTGGTAGGTGCCTGTAATCCCAGCTACTCAGGAGGCTGAGACAGGCGAATCGCTTGAACCTGGGAGGCGGAGGTTGCAGCGAGCCGAGATCGCACCACTGTACTCCAGCCTGGACAACAGAATGAGACTCTGTCTCAAAAGAAAAAAAAAAAAAGAAAAAAGAAAACCCCGCCGGGCATGGTGGCTCACGCCTGTAATCCCAGTACTTTGGGAGGCTGAGGCAGGTGGATCACCTGAGTTCAGGAGTTCAGGACCAGCCTGGCAAACGTGGTGAAATCCCGTCTCTACTAGTAATACAAAAATTAACCAGGCGTGGTGGTGCATGCCTGTAATCCTAGCTACTTGGGAGGCTGAGGCAGGAGAATTGCTTGAACCCTGGAGGCAGAGGTTGCAGTGAGCCCAGATTGCAACATTGCACTCCAGCCTGGGTGACAAGAGTGAAACTCTGTCTCTAAAAAAAAAAAAAAAGAAAGAAAGAAAAAAAAAGAAAACCCTATTTTCTGGGGAGAAAATCATGTCGGCTGCAGAAACTTGCATAAGTAATGAGGAGCCTAATGATAATCACCAAGACAATGGGGAAAATGTCTCCAGGGCATGTCACAGAACTTCATGGCAGCCCCTCCCATCACAGGCCTGGAGGCCTAGAAGTGAAAAATGATTTATTGGTCTGGGTCTAGAGTTCCCCTGCTGTGCGCAGCCTTGCGACTTGGTGCCCTGTGTCCCAGTCACTCCACCTCTGGTTAAAAGGGGCCAAGGTACAGAGATTGGGCCACTGCAGTCTAGCCTGGGTTATAGAGCGAGACTCCATCTCAAAAAAAAAAAAAAAAAGAAACTAGCAAATGAAAAATCTTACAACTACTGGATTTTCTTCTCTCTGTGTAGTTGTATATATGTGTTATGTGTGTGATGTTTCCATAAAAGGACTCTAATTAATTGGCTTAAAGAAAAATAAGCACTTGCTGGGCACAGATTACGGCTCCCGCCTGTGATCCCAGCACTTTGGGAAGCCAAGGCAGGCACATCACGAGGTCAAGAGATCCAGACCATCCTGGCCAAAATGGTGAAACCCCGGTCTCTACTAAAAATACAAGTTAGCTGGGTGTGGTGCCGCGCACCTGTACTCTCAGTTACTCAAGAAACTGAGGCAGGAGAATCGCTTGAACCTGGGAGGCGGAGGTTGCAGTGAGCCCAGATCGCGCCACTGCACTCCAACCTAGCAAAAGAGCAAGACTCCGTCTAAAAAAAAAGAAAATAAAAATAAGCACTTAGATCAAACGTTTTGAAAGAAAATAAAACCATTATGCCTTTTAGTTCATGTGACTTTAGTAGTCTTTGGGAAATAAAAACAGTTTTAAAGATTATTAGTAAAATACGGGAGGCTGAGGCGGGTGGATCACGAGGTCAGGAGATCGAGACCATGCTGGCTAACATGGTGAAACCCTGTCTATTCTAAAAATACAAAAATTAGCAGGGCATGGTGGTGGGCGCCTGTGGTCCCAGCTACTCAGGAGGCTGAGGCCGGAGAATTGCTTGAACCCAGAAGGCAGAGGTTACAGTGAGTCGAGATCGCGCCACTGCACTCCAGCCTGAGTGACAGAGAGAGACTCCATCTCAAAAAAAAAAAAACAAAAAAAAAAAAACAAAA
>NW_016807225.1:17235-32341 GCF_001698545.2 Rhinopithecus bieti | reverse complement strand
CAAAAAAAAAACACAAAAAACAGATTATTGGCAAAATACAAATGTCTTCAAAATGTAAACATGTGTTCTAAATTACGTTCAAATATTAAGTTTGCTAAATTATTTAAGGTCATAAACTGCTTCTTTGGCTTTTGAAAATTGTTCAACTTGCCTGCTTTACAGCTTGGTAAGGCCTGGGGCCATATGGAATTAACCATGTCCCTAGCTGTGCTAGAAAGAGTCAGACCTTAATTGCACCTAGTACATAATTAACGTAACTTACCAGGTTTTACATTAAAATTAAAAATTGCTAAGAGTCATCATTGTAACATATAATTAAGGCTACTAAAAATAGTTTTACATGGAAGGTATGTGAGGAGAGTGAAATGTGTTTTAGTAAAAGATTATAAGAAGGCATGGGAATGTAAATTTTTGTAAAGCTTTAACATATTTAACAGTCTTCCCAAAATCAAATTTCAGCCTCAGAATTGTCTTTTCACATCGCTAAATTTGAGGTGCTGCAGAGGGCCCCCAAAGCATTTAAAAGAGAGGTAAACAGGATTATTTGACATGAAGCATTGTCAAAATTAAAAAAAAAAAAATTACTCTTCTTCAAGTTATATTTTAGTGAATGATATTAATATATGTTCCAAAATTGTATGGAATTTCTAAAGTTCTAATACATCTGAGTATATGCTATCAATCATAATTGTAGCCTGCCAGGATCCCTGGCGGACTGAATAAATGGGGGCGAACGCGGGAATAAAGAAAAGAAACAAAAGAATAGGTTTGGAAGAAGGGGTCAGGAGGCACCCTGCCTCTAGTGGACAAGGGCCCTGAGCTTCACACAGCCCTCTGTATTTATTAGGCAAAAGACATAGTGAGAAGGCGGGTGGAAGAAGGGGCCAGCTGCTCCGTCTAGAGTAGGCTTGCAAGACTGCATTCTCTAGATGTCCCAGTAAATAACCTCAAGGAGCTCGGCACCAGGAAGCAATTGCCCTCAGCCAACCTTATGGGGCAGGCAACTAAGCGAGTTTGCCCACATTCTGTATTCATGATAAACAGTTTGCTGTTTGATCATGTGGCCTCCAGTGGAATGCTAGGTTGGTCATGATCCCTTTGACCTTTTCCGCTCCCAACACATAGTTATGTTGTTAGGCCAGGTGCAGTGGCTCACGCCTGTAATCCCAGCACTTTGGGAGGCCAAGGCGGGCGGATCACAAGGTCAGGAGTTTGAGACCAACCTGGCCAACACAGTGAAACCCCATCTCTACTGAAAATACAAAAATTAGCCAGGCATGGTGGCAAGCGCCTGTAGTCCCAGCTACTCAGGAGGCTGAGGCAGGAGAATCGCTTGAACTCAGGAGGCAGAGGTTGCAGTGAGCTGAGATCAGGCCATTGCACTCCAGCCTGGGTGACACAGCAAGACTCTGTCTCAAAAACAAAAACAAACAAAAAACACGGATCGAGACTGTCTCAAAAAAATGAAATAAAATTTTTAAAAAAGCATAATTGGCCGGGTGTGGTGGCTCACGCCTGTAATCCCAGCACTTTGGGAGACCGAGGCGGGTGGATCATGAAGTCAGGAGATCGAGACCATCCTGGCTAACACGGTGAAACCCCGTCTCTACTAAAAATGCAAAAAATTAGCCGGGCGTGGCGGCGGGCGCCTGTAGTCCCAGCTACTTGGGAGGCTGAGGCAGGAGAATGGCGGGAACCCGGGAGGCGGAGCTTGCAGTGAGCTGAGATCACGCCACTGCACTCCAGACTGGGCGACTGAGCAAAACTCTGTCTCAAAATAAATAAATTAATTAATTAATTAATTAAGCATAATTATACTGTTATTGTAAACCACAGAAATAACCAGATCTCCTTGTCAAAAGTGTTTTAACTATTACTATTTAAAGTCATTTGGATTCCATGGTCTAAGACAAATTACCTGTAAAAACCCGTTGGTTATCAGTGCTATGCACCTAAATTAGAGAAATAGCTGGTATTCAAGAGGACATAAGTCCAATGTTAAGCATGGACTCATGGAGAACCAGGACGGCTGCCTTGTCCTTCCTGAGTCCCTAAAGATTTTGTTATTAAAAGTTATGCTTTCTATGATTCATCATGGAAAATGATCAAATTCAAATATATATTGGTGTGCTGACTTATAAATTGCTAAAGTAGTTCTTTTTTGAGACAGAATCTCACTCTGTTGCCCAGGTTGGAGTGCAGTGGCACAATCTCAGTTCATGCAACCTTCGCCTCCCAGGTTCCAGCAATTGTCCTGCTTTAGCCTCCCAAGTAGCGGGGATTACAGGCATGCGCCACCATGCCCGGCTAATGTGTATTTTTAGTAGAGATGGGGATTCACCATGTTGGCCAGGCTGGTCTCGAACTCCTGACCTCAACTGATCTGTCCGCCTCGGCCTCCCAAAGTGCTGGGATTACAGGCATGAGCCACTACACCTGACCTGCTAAAGTAGTTTATAACCAATCTTTGGTTTGTCAAATCCCTATTTTTAGGAAGATAGTCAAAGCTTCAGCTACATTTACCTGATAGGTCATTTAAACATTTACAAAAAGATTGCATTTAATTGTCATTTTCTTTTTTTTTGGAGAAGAGTCTCGCTCTGTCATCCAGGCTGGAGTGCAGTGGTGCAATCTCGGCTCACTGCAATTTCCACCTCCTGGGTTCAAGCAATTCTCCTGCCTCAACCTCCTAAGTAGCTGGGATTATAGGCACGCACCAGCACACCTGGCTAATTTTTGTATTTTTAGTAGAGAAGGGGTTTCGCCATGTTGGCCAGGCTGGTCTCGAACTCCTGACCTCAGGTGATCTGCCACCTTGACCTCTCAAAGTGCTGGGACTACAGGCGTGAGCCAGCACGCCTGGCCAAGAAGTTCTTAAACAGATTTCTAGAGGTGTATTTTGTCTAGTGGAATGAAACCCACTGAGATTTTTAGAAAACCCCACAAAGTTTTTAAGAAAATTGTTCTGGCTGGCTGGGCACAGTAGCTCATGCCTGTAATCCCAGCATTTTAGGAGGCCTAGGCAGGTGGATCACCTGAGGTCAGGAGTTCGACACCAGACTGGCCAACATGGTGAAACCCTGTCTCTACTAAAAATACAAAAATTAGCCAGGTGTGGTGGTGGGCACCTGTAATCCCAGCTACTTGGGAGCCTGAGGCAGGAGAATCGCTTGAACTCGGAAGGCAGAGGTTGCAGTGAGCTGAGATTACATCATTGCACTCCAGCCTGGGAAACGACAGCAAAACTCAGTCTCAGAAAAAAAAAAAATAGAAAGAAAATTGTTCTGGCTGAAGAATAACTCCAGTTCCACTGTGAGCTGGAACTTAAAAAGTAGAGAATACAAAATTAAAAGAGAACTTTGAACTCCCCTTTTCCATGTAGGAGGCAGGTTAATTTAATTGCTAATTCATTTTCTTATGGAAAATAAAGGTTTCGACTCAGGAGGCAGAACCAATAACTACAGAGAGCAACTCACAGAGAGTAAATTGAACAGTAATGAAGGAATTGGCAGCATGTTCTCAGGTGTGTTTCAGAGTCACTACAGGCTAGTGACAGCTGTGTGCCACATTTTCCCCATTTTTGAACAGGAGTGTCTATAGGAGTTATCTTACACTTCTCCCACCGTTGTATTATGAACATGCTTCTGCGAGGATAGCTAACTTGTTTGTTTCAAAGCTGTTCAGACTGAGAAGAATGATATTCAAGGAGCTATACCCAAGGGACTGTTCTGAGCCTCATCTATACCTGGATCTGATATAAATGATGAAATCTTGGACCTTCAGCCTGAGTGTGATGCTATAATGAAATGAGGGATTTTGCAGGGAGAGGGTTTAGAAGAGAGATGGGTGTATTTTACACGTGGACGAATGTATGGCCAGAAGGCAGACTTATTTTTCAAAGATGGTTACAATTATTTCCCATTCCACATGCTCTTCTCCAGAACCTTTCCACTCTTCTTTCAGGAGGCAGACTATGTTCTCCTTGAACTTTGGTTAGCCTTTGACTGCCTTGTTCAATAGAGCATGGCAGACTGATAGTATGTATAATAGCTTCCAAGACAGAGCTGAACAAAGGTCAATGCAAGTCTGCCTTACTTGGTGTGCTCACGCTTGGAGACTCTACTTTTATGGCAGGGAGGTTGGTGCTGGCTGTCAATTGGGAACTCAGGAAGGGATATGATTTAGGGGGTTCTCAATTTCTCTCCATCTGAGCCTTCTTGCTAATTACTTGGGCTGAGTTTCAACTCTTCAGTCAAATTGCCCCAGCCCGTGCTACTTGGAACAGTGGTGATCCATTCCTACCAAGTCCTGTCCCATTTGCAGACTCCTGAGAAAAATACATGGTTAGTGTTTTAAGCTGCTGTTTTAGGGTGGTTTGCTACACAACAATAGATAACTGAAACACACTTGAAAACAGTCAGATAAAACAAAAACAATCCATTTTGCTCACACATCTGCAGTTTGAACAGGGCTTGAGAGGGACATCACTGCTCAGTGGAGGTTATGTGAAGTCTCCACTGAGATTTAAATGGCTGGGGGCTAGAATGATCTGGAGGTGTTTTTCACTTATATGTCTGGCACTTGGGCTGAGATAACTGAGATGCTGACCACAACTGGGACTGTCACAGGAGTGCCTGTGGTTGGCTTATACATGTATTTTAATCTTCTTCACAGCATCACAGCATCACATCCTCAAGGTTGTCAAACTTCTTTTAGTTTTTTTTTTTTTGAGACAGAGTCTCACTGTGTTGCCCATGCTGGAGTGCAGTGGTGTGATCTTGACTCATTGCAACCTCTGCCTCTCAGGTTCAAGAGATTCTCCTGCCTCAGCCTCCTGAGTAGCTGAGATTACAGGTACCCGACATCACTCCTAGTTAATTTTTTGTATTTTTAGTAGGAATGGGGTTTCACCATGTTGGTCAGGCTGGTGTCGAACTCTAGACCTCAGGTGATCTGCCCGCCTCAGCCTCTCAAAGTGCTGGGATTATAGGCATGAGCCATGGCGCCTGGCCCAAACTTCTTACATAGTGGCTCAAGCTCCAAAGGCAGGTGTTCCTGGCAAACAAGGTGGAATCCTCATGGCCTTATATTACCTCGCCTGCAAAGCCAGGTGGCATCACTGCTGCTCTGCTCTACTGACTGAAACAGTCACAAGTTCATCCAGATTTGAAGGGTGGGGACATAGGTCTTCCATCTCTTGATGAGGGAAATGCCAATGAATTTACAGCTATGTTTTAAAATTACCACAAACAAGCCTGGTGCAGTGGCTAACACCTGTAATCCCAGCACTTTGGGAGGCTGAGGCAGGTGGATCACTTGAGGTCAGGAGTTCAAGACCAGCCTGGCCAATATGGCGAAACCCCATCTCTACTAAAGAAATACAAGGCCAGGTGCGGTGGCTCATGCCTGTAATCCCAGCACTTTGGGAAGCTGAGGTGGATGGATCACGAGGTCAGGAGTTTGAGACCAGCCTGGCCAATATGGTAAAACTCTGTCTCTTTTATAGAAAAATTAGCCAGGCATGGTGGCAGGAACCTGTAGTTCCAGCTACTCGAGAGGCTAAGGCTGGAGAATTGCTTGAATCCAGGAGGCAGAGGTTGTGGTGAGCTGAGATCGCACCATTGCACTCCAGCCTGGGCTACAGAGTGAGACTCCATCTCAAGAAAAAAAAAAAGAAAAGAAAGAAAGAAAAAGAAATACAAAAATTAGCTGGGCGTGCTGGCACATGCCTGTAGTCTGAGCTACTTGGGAGGCTGAGGCAGGAGGATCACTTGAACCCGGGAGACAGAGGTTGCAGTGAGCTGAGATTGTGCCACTGCACTCCAGCCTGGCCAACACAGCAGGACTCTGTCTCAAATAAATAAATAAATAATGGCCGGTCGTGGTGGCTCATGCCTGTAATCCCAGCACTTTGGGATGCCCAGGCGGGCAGATCACGAGGTCAGGAGATCGAGACCATCCTGGCTAACATGGCAAAACCCTGTCTCTACTAAAAATACAAAAAATTAGCCGGGCGTGGTGGCGGGTGCCACCAGCTACTCAGGAGGCAGAGGCAGGAGAATGGCATGAACCCGGGAGGCGGAGCTTGCAGTGAGCCGAGATTGTGCCACTGCACTTCAGCCTAGGTGACAGAGCGAGACTCCGTCTCAAATAAATAAATAAATAAATAAATAAATAAATAAATAATAAAATTACCATAAACAGTTTTACTGTGATAAGCATGGTTTTTCTTTGTATTTATTCTGCCTGGCATTTACAGTTCTTCTTGAATATGTGGCTTGATGTCTTTTACATCAGTTTTGGAAATTTCTCAGTCATTATCTTTTCAAATACACGTATATTAATAAACGCTAGGTAAGTCGGGCAAGTGGCTCACGCCTGTAATCCCAGTAATTTGGGAGACTGAGGCAGGTGGATCACTTGAGGTCAGGAGTTAGAGACTGAGGCAGGTGGATCACTTGAGGTCAGGAGTTAGAGACCAGCCCGGGCAGCATAGTGAAACCCCATCTCTACTAAAAATACAAAAATTAGCCAGGCATGGTGGCACATGCCTGTAGTCCCAGCTACTCAGGAGGATGAGGCAGGAGAATTGCTTGAACTCAGGAGGCAGAGGTTGCAGTGAGCTGAGATTGTGTCACTGCACTCCAGCCTGAGCAACAGTGATTGTGTCTCAAAAAAATAATAATAATAATAATAAATGCTACGTAGTATTGATGTCAAGGAGAGAGAGGAATGATTCCTCCAGGATTACCGCGGTATAATTTTCCAAGGTCTATTTTTTTGAAACAAGGTCTCACTCCGTTGCCCAGGCTAGAGTACAGAGATGCAATCACGGCTCACTGCACCAACCTTGACCTCCTGGGCTCAAGCAATCCTCCCACCTCATTCTCTCGAGTAGCTGGGACTACAGGTGTGCACCATGTTTGGCTAATTTTTGTAGGGATTGGGTTTTGCCATGTTGCCTAGGCTGGTCATGAAATCCTGAGCTCAAGCGATCTGCCCCCTTTGACTTCCCAAAGTACTGGGATTATAGGTGTGAGCCACTGTACTCGGCCCCAAGGTCTGCTCTTAGAGACAGGAAGTGAGAAGGAAAATAGATCGTAGTCATTCACCCTTGGAAGAGAGTATAGACTTAACTATTCTAGAGACAGGTCTCATCTCCTGTCAAAGGATTCTTCTCTGACCTTTATAATGAAAAGGTCAGCTGCCTCTCCTCATATTAACATCCCTCTGTAGGTTTCTGGCCAAAGAAAATTCTACCCTGCTACTGATGGTTGAACAGCAAACATTAGGTGACCATTCTTTCACAGTGATGGAAAAAGTCACCAGCTTTAAAGCTCACCTATGACTCAAAGCATTAACTAAAAAAATCTAGAAGGAAACACAAATGTTAACTGGTGGGAATGCTTTTCACTTACGTGTATCATATGCCTCTTAATCTTCTACAACAAGCAAGTTACATTAGTAAAACTAATGACAAAGCTTATTCAACAAAGTTACGTAAAATACACCATTAATGACAAGGACATGGCTTTAATGTTATCCAGGAGACAGCTGATTCACATAGGGTTACTGAACACTAGAATCTGATCTTGAATCTCTCAGGTCAACAATAGACAAATGCATTACAATTTAGGGAAAGCTGTTTTCTGGGTACCTCCCAGGTGTTTGCAGAAGAAGGCTAGAATCTGCTTCCAGGCATCTACCTGGGCCTTAGAATGAGCCCTGGGCTCCCCACCCCACATCACATGTTTGTTCACTAATTCGTGAAGGGAAGCTGGGCACAGGGGGAAGTAAGGAGGCTCGATGTAATGCCCAGTCCCAGGGTAACAGATGATCTGGGGTTTTTCCTTTCCATGGGCCTGTAACCGTTCAGATACTTTTTGGGCATACAACTCACTCCTCCAGTTATGGTCATCCTGACCGACGATGAGCAGGATGGGCCCCTGGGCCTTCTCTACTGGAATCATGCTGGAGTTCTCATACCCTCCTATGAGATCATTCCTTATATCCACGATGTCCACGAGGCCCGAGAAAGCTACCTTGATTCTCCTCAGGTCATGGCCCAATGGTGGAATGCTACTGTGCTTATAGTTGATGCCTTTGTTCCCACTGATCCCAGATCCATTGATGGAAACTGTGGCTGAGACATTCTTCAAGAATGAGGCCATTGAGAGACAAATATCAGCTCCTAAAGAAATGCCCAAAAGCCCAATGCCTGGGCCTTTTACCTGGAAGAAAACAAGAGAGAAGAGTCGAGTAAATAACTTACCAAGACTGGGAGTGGGGGCTCACGCCTGTAATCCCAACACTTTGGGAAGCGGAGGCGGGCGGATCACTTGAGGTCAGGAGTTTGAGACCAGCCTGGCCAACATGGTGGAACCCCATCTCTATTAAAAGTACAAAAAAAAAAAATTAGCAGAGTGTGGTGGCATGTGCCTCTAATCCCAGTTACCCGGGAGGCTGAGGCAGGAGAATTGCTTGAGCCTGGGAGGTGGAGGTTGCAGTGAGCTGAGATCACACCAGTGCGCTCCAGCTCAGGTGACAGAGCGAGACTCTGTCTTTAAAAAAAAAAAAAAAAAAACTTATCCAATTCAAAACATTTTCTAAAATGCAAACAGTGATGCTGCTAGCTTTAATCTGGGAATCATCCACAAGAAAATCAACCTCAGCTGACAGGGGAGTTTCTTCCCATGTGCAGAATATCTGGCTGAACACATGGTAAACAAATCTTAAAATCACTGAAAACCTTGGAAATTGATTTATAAACATTTCAGAGAATTATCCACTAGAGAATGCTGAGCCACGGAGCCCATCAAGTTCAGGACCACATTCAGGTAGGTCTGACTGAAGTCTTCATGTGGCAATGCAACCAATAGTGTGGAACCAAGTTCTGTTCCAAGATGTGAATCATTTATCAGATCATTTGCCATATGTATTGGCAAATGATTACAAAGCCAGACTTCAGAGTAAGTAAGTAAGTTCGTTCTTGGCTTCTGAAAGGGGTGGACAAGTTCTGACCAAAATCTTAGAACATACTCTGACATCAGGAAATTAAAATTAAAAAACAAGCATGCAGCCGGGCGCAGTGGCTCAAGCCTATAATCCCAGCACTTTGGGAGGCCGAAATGGGCGGATCACAAGGTCAGGAGATCGAGACCATCCTGGCTAACACGGTGAAACCCCGTCTCTACTAAAAAACACAAAAAACTAGCCAGGCGAGGTGGCGGGCACCTGTAGTCCCAGCTACTCGGGAGGCTGAGGCAGGAGAATGGCGTAAACCCGGGAGGCGGAGCTTGCAGTGAGCTGAGATCCAGCCACTGCACTCCAGCCTGGGTGACAGAGCGAGACTCTGTCTCAAAAAAAAAAAAAAAAAATCATGCAAAGACAATAGATTAGAAATTCAATTTGCAATATACAGATAATATTTAATATTACTAAATAAAATCTCACGTGGATTTTACAATTAATTCTATACCACAAATTCATCTGACAGAAAAAGTGGAAATAGGCACCTTAAGCCTAGGAAGTCTCCAGAAGAAATGTTTGTGAAAGAGGAACAGAGCAGCATTTCTGCACGTGGTACAGGTTACACTCTCTATGGAGATATTTCTAGAGAGACTGATTAAATAAAGGACATGAGGAGAACCTGGGGATGTTGAAGCATATAGCATAGGGCTTCTTCGAAGTACTCCAGGGATATGTTGTCCATGTTCTTGGGGAGATCTTCAAAGTTATAATAAGCTAGAGCCAACGTGGCAAAGCCATGGCCAGCAAGGAGGCTGGCTCGATATTCCAACAGGCCCCCTCCAATACCAAAGATGTCAATGATCCCTGGGAAGGGTCCAGGTCCTAGAGAACAAAATATTATAAATGTTAGCCATTATACAATTTAAAAAATGTGCTTTCCTGGCTGGACACAGTGGTTCATGCTTGTAATTTCAGCACTTTAGGAGGCCAAGGCAGGAGGATCGCTTGAGGCCAGGATTTCAAGACCAGCCTGGACAATGTTGTGAGACCCTTTTTAAAAAAAAAAAAATTAGTCGAGTGTGGTGGTGCATGCCTGTAGTCCTGCCTACTTGGGAGGCAATGAAGGGAGGATCACTTGAGCCCTGGAGGTCGAGGCTGCAGTGAGCTGTGACCACACCACTGCACTCCAGCCTGGGCAACAGAGATAGACACTGTCTCAAAAAAAAAAAAAAAAAAAAAGAAAAGAAAAGAAAAGAAAACAATTGGAACAAAATTTTATGTTCTGTTGCATCAGCCCTCTGGTTTTTAGTGTACTGATATTTCAGATGTCTATGTAGAAAGGGAGGAAAGAAAAAGAAATAGCCAGAGATGGTTTTCGGTGAGAAAGGCAGTGGAGTCTGAAGTATGACCTGTGGTAAAGCAGGACATGAAGAAGTGGAGAAGAGACTCAGTGTGCCTAGAACACTAAAGAAGGTGACATTGGTAATAGCCTCATTCACTGTCGTCATTCTGCCTTAGACAAGTCAGGCTGATGCCTGTAGAGATCTGTAGGGTAGTGATTAATAGCAAAGTGGATAATGTACCTGACAACGTGAACCTGCTATTTCATCTGCAGAATAACAATACCAACTTCATTGGAATATTATAGAGACTAATAAAATGCAAGTAAAAACCGTAGTACACAGCCTAACAAAAAATTCTTTTTTTTTCTTTTTTCTTTTCTTTTTTTTGTGACAGAGTCTGGCTCTGTCGCCCAGGCTGGAGTGCAGTGGTGCAATCTCGGCTCACTGCAACCTCTGCCTCTTGGGTTCAAGTGATTCTCGTGCCTCAGTCTCCCGAGTGGCTGGGACTACAGGCGTGTGCCACCATGCCGGACTAATTTTTGTATTTTCAATAGAGTCGGGGTTTCACCATGTTGGCCAGGCTGGTCTCGAACTCCTGATCTCAAGTGATCCGCCCATCTCGGCCTCCAAAGTGCTGGGATTACAGGCGTGAGCCACCACGCCCAGTACCAAATCCTCTATTTTGGTAGAGTGGCCACTGACATAGTCAATGCTAGCTTCTCTGACCTTGCTCCGGAACCAAGTCAGTGCTAAATCAGCCCTGCAAAGAAAGCAACGGAGACTCAGGCCACTGACGCTCACACCTCCCGCCAGCATCCCAGCTCACCTGGCGGCAGGAAGAGCGTGGCGCGCACCCGGCCCGCGCGCACCGACTCGCGCCGCACCCCCGGCGGGAGGAAGAGGCGCTCGTGCCGCGCCTGGCACAGCAGCCGTCCAGGCTCGGGGTCGTGGCCGTCCAGCACTTCCAACTCCACGACAAAGGGAATCTCTACGTCCCGCTTCAGGAAGCGCCAAAAAGGCTTCTCGGGTTCCAGGGCCCAGAGCAGCCCCATGGGCTCCAGTCCCGCGAAGCTGCCGCCCAGCGCGGGCGCGCGCTCCAGGTCCAGTTCGCCGCGGGCGTTGGCGCAGTAGCGCGCGTGGGCCCGGAAGAGCGCGCCCTTCTCGTCGCGCAGGGACGCGCGCAGCGTGACCCTCTGCTTCGGGGCCAGGCCGCGCACTGCAATGCGCACCGGCTCGTTCCAGCAGCAGCGGCCCGGGGGCTCCAGGATCAGCGTTGCTGACATCTTGGAGGCGGAGCGGGGAATCCAAAGGTCGAGGCCCGAGGCCCGTCCAAGATCGTGGCAAGCGCGCTGAATGTCCAGAGGGCATCCGGCGTCCCCTGGTGCCTGGAGCTGCCGGTGGCTGAGCAGTCCTAGAAAGCGCTTGGGACTTCAGACCGGTTAACCCGGCGCTCCGGACTCGTCTGAGGCAAAAGTAGCCAGGCTCCTCTCCAGGATCGTCTCCTCGGGCCCCGGGGCGCGCAAGGTGTGGGGCCCAACTCACCCCTTAGAAAGTCTCTATGTCTCACAGCACCCTCGGTTGTTGGAATGAAAGTTGTTGGATGATCGATTTGTGGTGAAACCAGAGGCGAATGAGATCAAGCCAAATTCCAGCCTTTCATGGGTTCCATGGAAGGTTTTGTTTGTTTTTAACTTTTTTTTTTTTTTTTTTTTTGAAACGGGAGTCTCACTCTGTCGCCCAGGCTGGAGTGCAGTGGCGCTTCGGCTCACTGCAACCTCCGCCTCCCGGGTTCAGGCTATTCTCCTGCCTCAGCCTCCTGAGTAGCTGGGATTACAGGCACGCGCCACCACGCCCGGCTTATTTTTGTATTTTTGGCAGAGACGGTGTTACACCATGTTGGCCAGGCTAGTCTTGAACTCCTGACTTCAAGTGATCTTCCCGCCTCAGCCTCCCAAAGTGCTAGGAATTACAGGCGTGAGCCGCTGTGCCCTGCCTGCTTTTTGTTGTTGTTGTTGTTGTTTTTATTTGAGACAGGGTCGCTGTCATCCAGGCTGCAAAGCGGTGGCTCGATCTCGGGTCACTGCAGCCTCGACCTCCCAGGCTCAACTGATCCTCCTGTCTCAGCCTTTGGAGTATCTGTGACTACAGACAGCGTGCCACCAATGCGGCGCGAATTTTTAAATGTTTATTTTTAGAGAGAAGGTGTCACCCTGATTCCCAGGCTGGTCTCAAACTCCTGAGCACAAACTATCCTCCCGCCTCTGTAATCCCAAAGTGCTAGGACTGTAGGTGTGAGCTACCTACCGTGCCTGGCCCTCCATGTCAATTTATTTTAAAAGCTTTTTAATGAAATATAATATAGGCCGGGCACAGTGGCTTACGCCTGTAATCCCAGCACTTTGGGAGGCTGAGGTGGGCAGATCACTTGAGGTCAGGAGATCAAGACCAGCCTGGCCAACATGGTGAAACCCTGTCTCTACTAAAAATACAAAAATTAGCAAGGTGTGATGGTGCACACCTGTAGTCGCAGCTACAGGGGAGGCTGAGGCAGGAGAATTGCTTGAACCTGGCAGGCAGAGGTTGCAGTAAGCTGAGATCACACACCACGGTACTCCAGCCTGGGTAACAGAGCAAAACTCTGTCTCAAAAAAAAAAGAAAGAAAAGGAAGGAGAAGAAAGGAAGGAAGGAAAAAGAAAGAAAAGAAAAGAGAAAAGAAGGAAAGAAAGGAAGGAAGGAGGAAGGAAAGAGAAAGAAAAGGAAAAGAAAGGGAAAGAAAGGAGAGGGAAGGAAGGAAGGGAAAGAAAGAGAAAGAAAGGAAGAAAGCAAGCAAGCAAAACTATTGGAGATAGTAAAAAGGTAAGTAGTTTCCAGGGGTTGTGGGAAGGGAGGGATGAATAGTTGGAACACAGACAATTTTTAGGGCAGTGAAACTGTTCTATATGATACTATAATGGTGGATACATGTCATTAGATGTTTGTCCAAAACTATAGATGTAGAACAATCACCAAGAGTGAACCCTAAAGCAAACTAGAGATTTGGGGTGATAATGATATGTCAGTGAAGGTTAATCAGTTGTAACAGGTGGACCATTCTGGTGGGGGATGTTGATAGTGGAGCTGAGGGAACTATGCATGTCTTGGGGGGCACAGAGAGTATATGGGAAATCTCTACCTTCTGCTCAATTTTGCTATGAACCTAAAACTGCTTTAAAATATAAGACGTAAGAAAAAAATAAGTAAACCACCCAGATAGCTCAGTTGGTAGAGCATCGGACTTTTAATCTGAGGGTCCAGGGTTCATGTTCCTGTTCCTTAATTTTTTTTAACTTTTTAATTAAACACAAAAAAGAAAAGTAAATTTATTGGATTGAAAATCAAGAGTAGGTCTGGCTTAACATTTGATTGATCCAATGGCTAAATGATGACACCAGGAATCTTTCTGTCTTCTCAGTCATTAATAACATCATAAGGTGGCTGTCAGCTAATTGTGGCCTCATCCTTTTTTGCTCATATTGAGTAGGAGGGAGAAGATTCAGATTTGTAAGAAAGGTCTAAGTCACATATTTTATCCTGTCATGGAATGTTGAAATTGGCTTAAACCAAATGGAGATTGCCACCATTGCCCCGGGATCAGGGTGGAGTTAGCATTCTCTGGAACCTACAGCTGCAGGGGGAGGGGCAATAAAATCAGGAATTCTCCTAAAAGAGAGAAGTGTAATGTATGCTGAGCAGGTACCTGACAATATGAGCGTGGCGGAGGAACTTCTCATGATGGTACTGATGGCTTTTTGAAATCTAGGGCAAGAAAGGACACTTTTAAAATTTAGAGAAATAGGCCGGGCTCGGTGGCTCACGCCTGTAATCCCAGCACCTTGGGAGGCTGAAGCAGGTAGACCACTTGAGGTCAGGAGTTCGAGACCAGCCTGGCCAGCATGGTGAAACCTCGTCTCTACTAAAAATACAAAAATTAGCCAGCGTGGTGGTGTGCACCTGTAATCCCAGCTACTCGAGAGGCTGAGGCAGGAGAATCGCTTGAACCCAGGAAGCAGAGGTTGCAGTGAGCCGAGATCACTCCACTGCACTCCAGCCTGGGCGACAAAAATGAAACTCCATGTCAAAACAAAACCAAAAACAAAAAAAATTAGAGAAATAAAATATGGGTCTAATAAGAGTTATGATTATTAATGGGGCAAATTAAGGAATTTGATAGTTGGAGACTGACTTTGACAAGACTGGTGTACTTAGATTTGAACACAGAATTTGACGTAAAATATATGTTGGAAAACAAGAAAATAATTAAGGACATTAGCAGTATTTTGCTGCTATATAATTCTCCCCCAGTTTATCTTCAATCCTCAAAATCTAGTGGGAATGGGAGGTCTCGAGGAAACAAGTCAGGGGAGATAAGGTAAATCCACTGGTGTTCCTAGCAGAAATTTTACTGACAATCAGAATAGTAATAAGTATTGAAATAAAGCAAAAACAAATGGATGGGCCAGGTGTGGAGGCTCATTCCTGTAATCCTAGTACTTTGGGAGGCCAAGGCGGGCAGATCACTTGAGGCCAGGAGTTCGAGACCAGCCTGCCCAATGTGGCAAAACCCCATCTCTACTAAAAATGCAAAAAGTAGCCGGGTGTGGTGGCCCACGCCTGTAGTCCCAGCAATGTCCCGGGAGGCTAAGGCAAGAAGATTGCTTGAACCCAGGAGGCAGAGGTGGCAGTGAACCAAGATGGCGTCACTACACTCCAGCCTGGGTGACAGAGCAAGACTGTGTCTCAAAAAAAAAAAAAA
>NW_016807225.1:12296-15775 GCF_001698545.2 Rhinopithecus bieti | reverse complement strand
CCCGCCACCACACCCATTTAATTTTTGTATTTTCAGTAGAGGCGGGTTTTGAACTCCTGACCTCAGGTGATCCACCTCTCTCGGCCTCCCAAAAGTTATAATAAAAGTAATCTTTTTACTATAGATAAAAAGCCTTTGGGCTGGGTGCCATGGCTCACACCTAGAATCCCAGCAGTTTGGGACTCAGAGGCAGGCAGATTGCTTGAGGTCAGGAGTTTCAGACCAGCCTGGCCAACATGATGAAATCCCATCTCCTCTAAAAATACAAAACTTAGCCAGGTGTGGTGGTGGGCGCCTGTGATCCCAGCTGCTTGGGAGGCTGACACAGGAGAATTGCTGGAACCCGGAAGGTGAAGTTTGCAGTGAGCTAAGATCGCACCACAGCATTCCAGCCTGGGTCATAGAGCGAGACTCTGTCTCAAAAACAAACAAAAAACTAGGCCTATAAACTAAAGCTGACCTCTTGCCTGTGTAACTGGAGTTGGTTATGTATTTCGCTGACAGGTACTGGTCATAAACCTGTTTATCAATGTTTAACAGATGTAGAACAAAGAGTGGAATCAATGATCCTCTATCAGACCCTAAAGCGCCTAACCTTGTCCCCATCTCATAGTCATCTTAGCTTAGCTACAGCCTCACTGAACAGCAATGAGAATCTTAAGAATGTAACTGCTGCTTCCCCAACTGCTTCTCCCATCTTTTGTGCCACACGTATCCCCATGTTAGAAAATGGTGCCTCACTGAACCTCCTTCGTGACATATTCTCGGTCTAATTGGAGTCTGTGTTCCTCAGCTTAAGTCCTGAAACTTGGCTCAGAATAAATCTAACTGTGATTTCTCTAAGTTCTAATGCTGTTATTTCACTTTTCAATCAACATTATAAAAGTTGTTTGTCAGAGCCTGGATATGGTGGCTCACACCTGTAATCCCAGCATTTTAGGAAGCTGAGATGGGATGACTTGAGCCCAGGAGTTCAAGACTAGCCTGTGTAACATACGGAGACCCCATGTCTACAAAAAATACACACACACACACACACACACACACACACACACACACACATTAGCTGGGCATGGTGGTACACCTGTAGTCCCAGTTACTAGGGAGGCTGAGGTGAGAAGATCGTCTGAGCCTGGGAGTTCAAGACTGCAGTGAACCGTGATGGCACCACTCCACTCCAGCCTGGGCAACAGTGAGACCCTGTCTCAAAAAGAAAAAAAAAAAAAAGCCGGTGCAGTGGCTCACGCCTGTAATCACTTCAGGAGGCCGAGGCAGGTGGATCATGAGGTCAGGAGATCGAGACCGTCCTGGCTAACACGGTGAAACCCAGTCTCTACTAAAACTACAAAAATTAGCTAGATGTGGTGGCCCGCCCCTGTAGTCCCAGCTACTTGGGAGGCCGAGGCAGGAGAATCGCTCGAACCTGGGAGGCAGAGGTTGCAGTGAGCCGAGATCACATCACTGCATTCCAGTCTGGGCGACAGAGCGAAACTCCATCTAAAAAACAAACAAACAAATTAGCATGGCGTGGTGGTGGGCGCCTGTAATCCCAGTTACTTAGGAGGCTGAGGCAGGAGAATAGCTTGAATCTGGAAGGCAGAGGTTGCAGTGAGCCAAGACCACACCAACACTGCACCATTGCACTCCAGCCTAGACGACAGAGCGAGACTCCGTATCAAAAAAAAAAAAAAAGAAAGAAAGAAAAAAGAAAAAAAGTTGTTTGTCAGGAATTCTCGTTGGTTTAGAGATATAACATCATTCAGTGATTGACTATATACTGTTTAACTCTAGGGTGTATGGCATTTTTCTCTTTTCTTGAGAAGGAGTCTCACTCTGTCACCCAGGCTGAAATGCAGTGGTGCGATCTCAGATCACTGCAACCTCTGCCTCCCAGGTTCAAACGATTTTTGTGCCTCAGCCTCCCGAGTAGCTGGGACTACATGCATGCACTACTATGCCCAGCTAATTTTTTTTCTTTTTTTCTTCAAGATGGAGTCTTTCTCTGTCACCCAGGTTAGAGTACAGTGGTGCAGTGTTGGTGTGGTCTTGGCTCACTGCAACCTCTGCCTTCTGGGTTCAAGCTATTCTCCTGCCTCAGCCTCCCGAGTAACTGGAATTACAGGTGCCCACCACCACGCCATGCTAATTTTTGTTTGTTTGTTTGTTTTTTAGATGGAGTTTCGCTCTGTCGCCCAGGCTGGAGTGCAGTGGTGTGATCTTGGCTCACTGCAACCTCCGCCTCCCAGGTTCGAGCGATTCTTCTGCCTCAGCCTCCTAAGTAGCTAGGACTACAGGCGAGGGCCACCACATCCAGCTAATTTTTGTATTTTTAGTAGAGACCGGGTTTCACCATATTGGCCAGTCTGTTCTCAAACTTCTAACCTTGTGATCCACTCATCTCAGCCTCCCGAAGTGCTGGGATTACATTCATGAGCCACCGGACCTGGCCTTTTTTTTTTTCTATTTTTAGTAGAGATGGGGTGTTACCATGTTGACCAGGCTGGTCTCAAACTCCTGACCTCATGATCTGAACTCCTGATCTTCAGCCTCCCAAAGTGCTGGGATTACAGGCGTGAGTCACTGCACACAGCCTAATTTTTGTATTTTTAGTAGAGATGTGGTTTCACCATATTGCCAGGCTGTTCTCGAACTCCTGACCTCGTGATCTACCCGCCTCAGCCTCCCAAAGTGCAAGATTACAGGTGTGAGCCACCATGCCCGGCCTGTGTATGTGGCATTTCATGCCTCCTTGGCATTGCTTAATCTAGAGCCCACATTGCAAGTGGTTTCAAGAGATAATTAGTTCAACTAGGAGTGAGATGTGACAGCTATCATATTTTAAGTGCGTCTCTGGGCCTCATAATTTAAAGGGGCTTGCATTTCTCAGATAAAAAGGCTTTTTTTTCCTTCTTCATGACTATAGTTAATAGTGTATACTTGAAATTTCCTAAGACAGTAGATCTTAAGTGTTGCTGTGGTCTGAATGTTGGTGTCCCCTACCCAGCCTAAATTCAAATGTTAGAACCCATCAAAGGACAAAATTGCAATTAATTTAGTTCAAAATCTCAATTAAAAAAAAAGTCTTAATTGGCTTTATTGCAATTCTAAGATCAGGCAACACTTCATTCCATAAAATAGAGTAAGTATTCAGATGAGCTGAGCAGCAGTTGGCTTTTATAGACAGAGAAGAGCTGAAGAGAACAGAAACAAAGAACAAAGAGTTTCCTGGTCATTTCAAAACTATTTTTCTTGTAAGGTGGGCATCAAGGAGACAGAACAACAGAAAAGTAACTGATTAGTTACTTCAGGCTAATTTTGTTTTACTTTTTCATTATTGTTATTTTTTATTTTTAATAGAGACAGGGTCTCACTGTATAGCTCAGGCTGGTCTGGAACTCCTGGGCTCAACAATCGGCCTCCCAAAGTGCTAGGATTACAGGTGTGAGCCACCGCGCAGGACAAGCCCTTTTTTTTTTTTT
>NW_016807225.1:4643-8684 GCF_001698545.2 Rhinopithecus bieti | reverse complement strand
AAGGTGGTGGGAAGAGGTGTTGCTAGTAGGCATGTTCTGGGTGGTCTTCTGGGTGCACATGCGCAGTAGCTGTACATGCTTGTTCATATGGCACATGTCTCACTAGCATATTACATCTCCACATAGGGCTGTCTTCTACTATTATAATGAGCAAAATATCCGTTTGAGGACACGTAACATCAAAATGCTCATGCTGTCTATGGGGGAAATTCCCTACTGAAGATAGCTTTGCTTGAATGAGCTCAATTACAATGCGAATGCTGAGGCTCACTGTGTTGACTGTATGGGTGCCATGGTCGCTGAATCCCGAGAACACGGTCACTTCCTTAACTACCTATCCTGCCTCAGTTTCACTGGTGCACAGGACCTGAAAGAATATCTCGAATGGAAAATTTAATGTTTTATAATGTTCAAGCTGTTATCTATAGAGCAGTGAAGGGGAACTATGACCTTGTGACAGGGTCTATGTGACTCTGGAGCAACAGGCAGCAAACAACTCTGAGCAAGTGGGTCAGAGCAGCTGACCTCATGACCAATGCTGTGTGTGCTACAAGCGGGGCTGATTTCCATGTTGCCCCTCCCTTCTTCCCTGAGTAATTTTACAAAGTTGATAGGGAAGGTTTCGGTGGGATCTTGGCCAGTCTCATAAAGGAGGCTGTTCTGAGGGGCTGGGAAGGAGGCCTCATGAGAGGAGGAAGGGCTCCCAGGGAAGGGCTTGGGCCGGGGTGCCTGATGCTGGGGTGGAGTGGAGGGCAATATTAGCTTCAGCATGTGCAAAGAAGGCTTGGGGATTCTGAGTGGTTGGGGTGGTATTGTGGGAGGGGTCACCTGCAGAGAAGGGGCAACAGGAGGTGGGAGGCCCTGGTAAAGATTCAATTCCCCAAGTGGCCCAGACGCTCTCAAAATGGCTTGCCTCAGGCACTGTCCACCAGCAAAAAAATCTCAGCACTCTCTCTTGCTATTTAATCAGGTAAAGCCCCAGGATCTGAAGCCCCAGGTTCAGATCCTGCCTTGCCATTGGCTTGCAGGATCTATGACCTTGGCATATGGCTTCGCCCCTGCTTCAATTTCTTTTCTGTAGAATGTGACAGGAATGTTCTCTACTTCCTGGNGAGTATATGGGAAATCTCTACCTTCTGCTCAATTTTGCTGTGAACCTAAAACTGCTTTAAAATATAAGACGTAAGAAAAAAATAAGTAAACCACCCAGATAGCTCAGTTGGTAGAGCATCGGACTTTTAATCTGAGGGTCCAGGGTTCATGTTCCTGTTCCTTAATTTTTTTTAACTTTTAATTAAACACAAAAAAGAAAAGTAAATTTATTGGATTGAAAATCAAGAGTAGGTCTGGCTTAACATTTGATTGATCCAATGGCTAAATGATGACACCAGGAATCTTTCTGTCTTCTCAGTCATTAATAACATCATAAGGTGGCTGTCAGCTAATTGTGGCCTCATCCTTTTTTGCTCATATTGAGTAGGAGGGAGAAGATTCAGATTTGTAAGAAAGGTCTAAGTCACATATTTTATCCTGTCATGGAATGTTGAAATTGGCTTAAACCAAATGGAGATTGCCACCATTGCCCCGGGATCAGGGTGGAGTTAGCATTCTCTGGAACCTACAGCTGCAGGGGAGGGGCAATAAAATCAGGAATTCTCCTAAAAGAGAGAAGTGTAATGTATGCTGAGCAGGTACCTGACAATATGAGCGTGGCGGAGGAACTTCTCATGATGGTACTGATGGCTTTTGAAATCTAGGGCAAGAAAGGACACTTTTAAAATTTAGAGAAATAGGCCGGGCTCGGTGGCTCACGCCTGTAATCCCAGCACCTTGGGAGGCTGAAGCAGGTAGACCACTTGAGGTCAGGAGTTCGAGACCAGCCTGGCCAGCATGGTGAAACCTCGTCTCTACTAAAATACAAAATTAGCCAGCGTGGTGGTGTGCACCTGTAATCCCAGCTACTCGAGAGGCTGAGGCAGGAGAATCGCTTGAACCCAGGAAGCAGAGGTTGCAGTGAGCCAAGATCACGCCATTGCACTCCAGCTTGGGTGACAAGAACGAAACTCCATCTCAAAACAAAAACAAAAACAAATTAGAGAAATAAAATATGGGTCTAATAAGAGTTATGATTATTAATGGGGCAAATTAAGGAATTTGGAAGTTGGAGATTGACTTTGACAAGACTGGTGTACTTAGATTTGAACACAGAATTTGACGTAAAATATATGTTGGAAAACAAGAAAATAATTAAGGACATTAGCAGTATTTTGCTGCTATATAATTCTCCCCAGTTTATCTTCAATCCTCAAAATCTAGTGGGAATGGGAGGTCTCGAGGAAACAAGTCAGGGGAGATAAGGTAAATCCACTGGTGTTCCTAGCAGAAATTTTACTGACAATCAGAATAGTAATAAGTATTGAAATAAAGCAAAACAAATGGATGGGCCAGGTGTGGAGGCTCATTCCTGTAATCCTAGCACTTTGGGAGGCCAAGGCGGGCAGATCACTTGAGGCCAGGAATTCGAGACCAGCCTGCCCAATGTGGCAAAACCCCATCTCTACTAAAATGCAAAAGTAGCCGGGTGTGGTGGCCCACGCCTGTAGTCCCAGCAATGTCCCGGGAGGCTAAGGCAAGAAGATTGCTTGAACCCAGGAGGCAGAGGTGGCAGTGAACCAAGATGGCGTCACTACACTCCAGCCTGGGTGACAGAGCAAGACTGTGTCTCAAAAAAAAAAAAAAAAAAAAGAGTGGATGTTGCCAAAAGGGGAGCGGGGGGAGCAAGAAGTCTGTGTCAAAATATATCCTATTTTTGATAAATCTCCAAACAAGTGTGCAAATACTCCTGTCAGTAGGCTCAATCAACAGTCTATCTTGACACCCTGAAGCTAATGCAGAGAAAAAATGCCCAAGAATGACTGGCAGCTGATCTATTTGTTTTTTTTACACCAGGCAGAGAATCATCTAATTTTTCTATATTAGGGAGGAAATTGAGTAAACTCAATATGCTTGGTAATATCACCATAAAACTGAGACAAAAATAGAAAGAAATAATTGAACACTCGTAGACTTCAGTATGGAACTGAAAAATAAAATGTTTTGCCAGGCATGGTGGCTCACACTTGTAATCCCAGCACTTGGGGAGACCCAGGTGGGAAGACTGCTTGAGGCCAGAAGTTTGAAACCAGCCTGGGCAACAGAGCAAGATTCCAGCTCTACAAAAAATTAGGCAGGTGTGGTAGTGCATACCTGCAATCTCAGCTACTCAAGGAGGCTGGGATGGGAAGATGGCTTGAGCCCAGAAGTTTGAGGCTGCAGTTGAGCTATGATCACACCAATACACTGCAGCTCTGGGCATCAGAGCAAGACTGTCCCTAAAACAATTTTTTTTTTTTTTTTTGAGACAGCATCTCACTGTGTCACCCAGGTTGGAGTGCAGTGGTGCAGCTTGGGTCACTGCAACCTCCACCTCCTGGGATGAAGCAATTCTCATGTCTCAGCCTCCCAAGTAGCTGGGACTACAGGTGCCTGCCACCACGCCCAGCTAATTTTTTGTATTTTTAGTACACCTGATCCGCCTGCCTCAGCCTCCCAAAGTGCTGGGATTACAGGCATGAACCACTGAGCCTGACCTCTAAAAAAAATTTTTTTTTTCTTTTGAGATGGAGTTTCGCTCTTGTTACCCAGGCTGGAGTGCAATGGCACGATCTCGGCTCACCGCAACCTCTGCCTCCCAGGTTCAAGTGATTCTCCTGCCTCAGCCTTCCTGAGTAGCTGGGATTACAGACATGTGCCACCACACCTAGCTAATTTTGTATGTTTAGTAGAGACAGGGTTTCTCCATGTGGGTCAGGCTGGTCTCCAACTCCCAACCTCAGGTGATCCATCTGCCTTGGCCTCCCAAAGTGCTGAGATTACAGGAGTGAGCCAATGTGCCCGGCCTAAAAAAATTATTTTAAGTGAAAATAAAACTAAATGTTTTCCTTGAGAAAAGAAGAAACACACTGGTTTGGCAGTTTAAATGTTCTTTTTTTTTTTTTGAGA
>NW_016807225.1:0-1393 GCF_001698545.2 Rhinopithecus bieti | reverse complement strand
TTTTTTTTTCCCCTTGCTCATGACTATAGTTAATAGTGTGTTGTATACTTGAAATTTCCTAAGACAGTAGATCTTAAGTGTTGCTATGGTCTAAATGCTGGTGTCCCCTACCCAGCCTAAATTCAAATGTTAGAACCCATCAAAGGACAAAATTGCAATTAATTTAGTTCAAAATCTCAATTGAAAAAAAAAATTCTTAATTGGCTTTATTGCGATTCTAAGATCAGGCAACACTTCATTCCATAAAATAGAGTAAGTTTCAGATGAGCTGAGCAGCAGTTGGCTTTTATAGACAGAGAAGAGCTGTAGAGAACAGAAGCAAAGAACAAAGAGCTTCCTGGTCATTTCAAAACTTTTTCTTGTAAGGTGGGCATCAAGGAGACAGAACAACAGAAAAGTAACTGATTAGTTACTTCAGGCTAATTTTGTTTTACTTTTCATTATTGTTATTTTTTATTTTAATAGAGACAGGGTCTCACTGTATAGCTCAGGCTGGTCTGGAACTCCTGGGCTCAACAATCGGCCTCCCAAAGTGCTAGGATTACAGGTGTGAGCCACCGCGCAGGACAAGCCCTTTTTTTTTTTTTTCTTTTTTGAGCTGGAGTCTCACTCTGTTGCCCAGGCTGAAGTGCAGCAGCACTATCTCAGTTCACTGCAACCACTGCTTCTCTGGTTCAAGCGGTTCTCCTGCTACTGTCTCCTGAGTAGCTGAGATTACAGGACCCTACCATCATGCCTGGCTAATTTTTTTTTATTTTCATAGAAACAGGGTTTCACCATATTGGGCAGGCTGGTCTCCAACTCCTGGTCTCCAGTGATCCGCCTGCCTTGGGCTCCCAAAGTGCCGGTATTACATGCGTGAGCCACCATGCCCAGCTGGCTAATTCTTTTGTGTAAGGATTAAAGCAGTGGGGAACCTCATTGTCATGACAATTGAAGATCAAAACTGGCATGTTTGGGAAATGGGCTGTTATTTCTCTCCTGATTTCTCAGAAGGCCAGGTAACACTTCAATTTAGGTTGGGTGAAACTTTAGCATGGGTGACGCCAATTTGGTTTTAGTCTTGTCTGTTGGGGCCTAGTGCTAGAGCCTAGTCCAAAACAATGGCCTTAGTGGCGCATGCCTGTAATCCCAGCTACTAGGGAGGCTGAGGCACAAGAATTGCTTGAACCTGGGAGGCGGAGGCTGCAGTGTGCCAAGATTGCGCTGCTGCACTCCAGCCTGGGGACAGAGCAAGACTCTATCTCAAAAAAAAAAAGAAAAAAAGAAAAAAAAAGAACAAAACAATGGTCTCCTATACTTTTCTTTTTTCATTCCCTTCCCAGTGTATCCTCCACAAGAATAATTTTATTTAACAAACCTAATACCCAATGTGATAGTACTGTTTTCTTTT
>NW_016807223.1:0-2842 GCF_001698545.2 Rhinopithecus bieti | reverse complement strand
GACTTGCCAGAGAGCACATCCGAGTCTGCAGAAGAGTCAGACTCAGAAGACGATGACTGAAAGGGACTCAGGACTGAAGGTCTCCTGAAACCTTCTGGGTCTCACTGGACCATGCAGGACTGCTGCCGCCCCTCTGGAGAGAGCAGCTTTTTATTTGTCCGTAGACAGGGAAAGTGATGGGCACTGACCTCCTCTAAAGAATAAAACTCTGGGCCAGGTGCGGTGGCTCACACCAGTAAAAAAAAAAAAAAAAAGAAAGAAAGAAAAAACCCTACAATAATGTAATATCTCACCCCAATTAAAATGGCTTTTATTAAAAAAAACAAAAAATAACAGATACTGGTGAAGATGTGGAGAAAAGGAACCCTCATAACCCGTTGGTGGGAATGTAAATTAGTACAGCCACTATGGAATGCATATCCAAAAAAAAAAAAATGGAAATCAGTATATTGAAGAGATATCTGTACTCCCATGTTCATTGCAGCACTGCTTATGAAAGCCAAGATATGGAATCAACCTAAGTGTCCATCAACAGAAGAATGAAAAAAGAAAAGGTGGTATATATACACAATGGGATATTATTCAGCCATAAAAAAGTGAAATCCTGTGATTTGCAGCAACATTGATGGAACTGTAGTTCATTATGTTAAGCAAAATAAACCAAGCACAGAAAAACAAATATCACATGTTCTCACTTATCAATGGAAGCTAAAATTAGATCTCATGGAGGTAGAGAGTTGATTGGCAATTACCAGAGGCTGGGAATAGTAGAGGGGAGGGGAAATGAAGCGAGGTATGTTAATGTGTACAAAAATACAGTTTGATAGAAGGAATAAGATCTAGTGTTCTATAGTACAATAGGGTGTCTATAGTTAACAATAATATATTGTATATTTCAAAAAAGCTAGACAAGAAGAATTGGAATGTTGTCAACATAAAGAAAAGATAAAAGTTCAAGGTGATAGATATTCCAATTACTCTGATTTGATCATGATCATTACAAATTGTATGCATGTATCAAAATATCATGTATACCCCCAAAATATGTGTAAGTTATGTATCGATAAAAAAAGGAAAGAAGACAGTCACTGTGCAGGGAAAAGTTTTGCATATCATATTTCTGAAAAAGAAGTTGCATTTAGAATATAAAAGAACTCTAAAATTAAATAATGAGACAAATAATCCAATTAAAAATGGGCAAAAAATATTGGAATAGACATGTTTCCAAGGAAGATAAAGGGATGGCTAAGAAGTACATGAAAAGATACTAAATGCCAGTATGAGATACCACTCTACAATTACTGGAATGACTGTAATCAGTACAACAGACAAATGTTGATTACAATGTGGAGAAACTGGAACCCTTAATCATTGTTTGTGGGAATGTAAAATATCACAACCACTTTGGAAAACAACGTGGCCATTTCTTCAAATATTCAACTTAGAGGTCCCAATGACCAAGCAGTTCCACTCCTGGTAATCTACCCAAAAGAACTGAAAACATATGTCCACACAAAAGCTTGTACACAAATGTTCACAGCAGCACTATTTACAATACTGAGAAAGTGGAAATGACCCAATTGTCTCAATTGATGACTGGATAGACAAAATGTGCTATAGCCAAACAATGGAATACTATTTAGGCATAAAAAGGAATGGAATACCGATACATGCCATCACATGGATGAAACTCAAAAACATTATGCTAATTGAAGCCAGACACAAAAGACTACATATTATATGATTCCATTTAAATGAAATGTGATGTAAAGGCAAATCTATAGAGACAGAAAGATTAGTGGTTGCTCGTATATGGAGCTGGAAACAGGGATTCAATGTAAACGGGAATAAGGTATCTTTCTTTTAAAAAAAACTTTTATGTTATGTTCAGGGGTCCATGTGCAGGTTTGTTGCATAGGTAAACTTGTGTCATGGGAGTTTGTTGTACAGATTATTTCATCACCTGGGTATTAGTTTTTTTCATGATTCTCTCCCTCCTCCCACCCCCACCCTTCGATAGACCCCAGTGTGTATTGTTCCCCTCTACATGTCCATGTGTCCTCATCATTTAGTGCCCCCTTGTAAGTAAGAACATGCAGTATTTAGTTTTCTGTTACTGCATTAGTTTTCTAAGGATAATGGCCTCCAGCTCCATCCATGTCCCTGCAAAGGACATGATCTTGTTCTTTTTTATGTCTGCATAGTATCTCATGGTGTATATGTAGCACATTTTCTCTATCTGGTCTACCATTGATAGATATTTAGGTTGATTCTATGTCTTCGCTACTGGAAACAGTGTGGCAATGAATATATGTCTGCATGTGTCTTTATAATGGAATGATTTATATTTCTTTGGGTATATACCTGGTAATAGGATTGTTGGGTCGATAGTATTTCTGTCTTTAGGTCTTCAAGGAATTGCCACATTGTCTTCCATAATGGTTGAATTAATTTACACTCCCACCAACATTATATAAGTGTTTCTTTTTCTCCACAACCTCACCAGGATGTTATTTTTTGGCTTTTTAATAATAGCCATTCTGACTGGTGTGAAATGGTATCTCATTGTGGTTTTAATTTGCATTTCTCTAATGATTAGTGATGTTGAGCTTTTTTTCATATGCATGTAGGCCACATACATATCTTCTTTTGAAAAGTGTCTGTTCACGTCCTTTGCTCACTTTTAAATGTTTTTTTTTTTTTTTGTAATTTTAAGTTCCTTATAGATGTCAGATAGTAGACCTTTGTTGGATGCATAGTTTGCAAATATTTTCTCGCATTCTGTAGGTTGTCTGTTTACACTATTGATAGTTTCTTTTGCTGTGCAGAAGCTCTTTAGTTT
>NW_016807222.1:0-1920 GCF_001698545.2 Rhinopithecus bieti | reverse complement strand
TTCTTGCCAAAGTAACTCAGGATACCTTATTTCAGACTACATGTAACCTATTTTGCTATAGATATTCGAAACAAATGAACAACTAGGTTTTAGGATGTAAATTCTCATTTCCTAGACAGGGCCTAGTTTTTCTGTTGCAATCCGGCAGCTTTAAACTTTGAAACCCTCTTTCCAGTTTCTTCTGATGCTTTCAACAGAACTTCCTTTCGTTCTGGAATAGTGGGTAGTGCAGGATGAGCAATGGCTGGGTGTGGTGTTAAGGAAGGCGATACAAATTCTTTTTCTATAACAGTTCCAGAAAAAGCCTCAGGTGTTACTGATAAGGGCAAAAGTTTCTTTTGATTATTTTCTTGTGGTTCCTCTTCCAAAATGCTCTCACTGGTGTCACTGCAAGTGGCTTCTTCGCAACTGATACTCCTCAAAACTCCCCGCCTATGGTCAAATTCAGCAGCACTGCTTTCACTGGTGTCGCTACACACGCTATTCTCTCTACTTCGAGACTTCAGGATGGATTTACGAGGGACATATTCTCCATTCACAACATCAACAAAGGCTCTGTAAATGTCAGCAGGTGTCCTGATGGTCGGCAGCTCCTGGGCAGAGTGGCCACTGCCAGTGCTGTTCTTTCGTTTACGTTTGGCTTCTTCTTTCTTTTCACTGAATTTTAAAGTGGTATTCTTTCCAGTATTTATTCGGACCCTCTTAGGCTCAACAGTATGAGAAAAATATATTGTTGGTATAAAATTATCTCCAACCCCTAAAGCCTCATGGTCATTATCACCATCATCGTCGTCAATGTTGTCGTCATCCTCATCGTCGTCATCATCATCATCATCACTGTGGTAAGAACTGGAACCATTCACTGAACAGTTCAACTGACTATTCATTTGAACACTGAATGGTTCTGAACTTGCAACATCCTTATGACAACTGTCCAGAGTATGAGAGTCTGTTACTTGATGCATCGCATTCACATTTGTGTTATGATCTTCCTTTTCCTCTTCAGAAGATGTCGTATCTTCTCCATTTGCAATCACAATATCAGGCTTACTATCGAGTTCACCCAGCGATTCTTCTTGTCTCTCTAGTTCTTCAAGTCGAGCCCACAGTTCTTTATCAGCAAGCAAATCCTTGGATTTCACATCATTTGCAATATCTGCTTCAAAAATATCTGAAGTTTTTGGTTTGGAATGTGGTTTATGAGCAATTCGGTGTTTTGCTTTAAATTCAAAGTCACATTTAATTTCTTCTCTTATGTCAATGATATCACCTGCAGCATCACTCATTTTCTGCAAATCTTCTGTGAATTCAACTCTGGATTCAAAATTTTTCATCACTTTTTTTAAGTCATCTATTGTTTTTCTTACATGTTCTTTCCGGTGCTCAACTAAACCTACAGCCTGCTTTGCTGAGCACTTTGCAAACCAGTTGTCCCCCAGTAAAACAGTGACTTCATTAGTATGGACAAGTTTTCCTGGCATGAAGGCAAAAGGGCCAAATGGTACCATTATAAGACATTTTATCAGGCAAGGTGTTGAGTCTTTCTCGAAGGGCATTATAGTCATTATCTACCTTCTTCCAATGCTGGATTCTCTCTTGGCAGTTAGTGACCACCTTTTCCTGCTCCTCGCGCAGACGCGCCACGTCCGGGACGCACAGCGGAACCGGGAGCGGGGCCGAGGACGAGGCCGAGGCCGAAGGGGGCGAGGGCTCGTGGGTGTCTCCACGGTGGGCGCCTCCATGACGGGCCCGCGGGCCTCACTGCGGCGAGTGAGTCCTGAACAAGCGCCTGCGCAGGCGGCGCGGTCAGCGGCTACCCAGCGCCTGCGCGCCCGCCTTCAGGCACCGCGCGCCCCGCGCCCAGGAGGCCGCGCCCGCCGCCGCTGATCGCTTCCGTGCCACCCGCAGCCGCATCTCACA
>NW_016807221.1:0-2826 GCF_001698545.2 Rhinopithecus bieti | reverse complement strand
TACAATCACTTAATATTTGGAAGTAGGGCTTGAGTAAATTAAATTGTAGTTTGTCCTAATAAGAACAAGGCTCATCTCTAATGACCATTTGTAGAGCAGAGATTTCTCTTAAACAATAATATTAAAATATATCAGTGAAACAACCATTCAGATAATATTGGGGAGGGTTAAACTACTACAACTTCCTATGATAGTAATTTGGCAAAATGCATTAAAAGCCTTAAACAGTTTGGCCCAGTAATCGTATTTATTGGATATAGAAATGCATTTAAACATTTTTTACATTGGTGAATAATATGAAACCATCTACATTTCCAGTAACAGAAGTATGGTTAAGCAGATTATGGTTCACTGACTGAATGGAACATTAAGCAGTTATTAAAAATTATACTTACAAAGCACTTATTAGGTAAGAGATGCATTTTAAATTGTTTATGTTGTATAATATTATTGAATAAATAAAGATTTCCAGATTTTTATAATAAACACAAATATCTTTTATAATGAAAACAATACATTTATTTATTTTCAAACTATATGTTACAAAGTAGTTTTCCTTTTTTTATATTATTGGAAAGCAATATGTAAAATAGAAAGGTCATTGACTTTCTATTCATGCAGATTTTGATTCAAATTTCAGTTCTGGGACTTGGTAGGTGTGTGACCTTGGGAAAGTTGTTAAAAGGCTCTAATATCAGTTTCCTCATCTATATGAGTTGTTATGAACATGAAATATAATAACATACATGTAAAATTCTTAATGTTAAGAAACTGTTAACAATTTCTGTGTATGTATACTGGATTTGAACAAATGAAGAAATGAATGGTGGATGACAGGAATCAGTTTTCTCACTGCTGGAGAGTGATGTTAGATAAGCCAGGAGGAGGCAAGAATGAGTCATGTGAATCAACTATGGATTAGAGACAGAAATCTCCATGTGATGTCATGTTTCCCTTAATATAAAGATGCATAAATATAAAGATACCTAACTGTAGATATGTATAAGCCATTTACATGGATTAGGATGCATATATATATTTTCTAGTTTTGTCTGCTGAGGGGATCTAGAAGCAGTGACACCCTATTAGCAAGGAGCATACCCAGGGTACAGATCTTGGTTTCTAATACAATTCTTTCATTTAAGGAAGAGGGTTCCTTGGGGGAAATGGCTGACTCTAGGGGTGGGGCAGGGAAAATACAAGATGAGCCTGGAGCATCTTGTATTGCTAGAAAGTAAGGAAGCAGTCAAAAAACAAAAAGATGGGAACATGTCTAAGAAGCACAGGAGGTAAATACCTTTGGCCATTACCAATGGCCAAAGCTGGAAGAAGAGTAAAAAGAAAAACAAACAACAACAGCAACAACAACAAAAAAACAAATTTGCGGAAGAGAAAAAAAATGTAGTGGTAGTAGTGGATTATAACCTAAAGATAAAATAAATACTTATGAATCCATACTTGTATAAATGATTGATCAAGTAAACAAATAAATAAATGGGGAGAGAGACACATCTTACTTATGGAAAGATTCCAAATAATTTACATAGACACTATCTCCTGCAAGAGATGGAGCTCAATTCCTCCTACCCCTGAATGTGGGCTGTGTATAGTGATTTTCTTCCAAAGAACATAAGAATGAAAAGAGAGAAAAAAGAGTAACTTTATAGTGGAGCGATCTGACAAACACTACCTCAGTTTGATGATCAGTGTTAATTTCAACAATGATACCACATTGACAGTATACACTCTTGATATAATGTGATTAAAAATGACACTTTAACTCTGTGGTCTTTCTCTTCCAAACTTATAACCTCAGTTTAATAATGAGGCAAACGTTAGACAAATTCAAATTGAAGGACATTCTACAATATACCAGGCGAGTCCTTCTCAAACCTGTGAAGGTCATAAAAAACAAAGGAACTCTGGGAGACTTTGTCACAGTCAAAGGCACCTAAGGAGGCATGACAACTACAAGTCATCTTGTATCCTGAATGGAATCCTGGAACAGAAAAAGATTACTAGTGGAAAAACTAGTGAAATCTGAACAAAGTGTGATGATTAGTAAATAGTGATGTTAGCTCTTTAGTTGTGACAAAGGTACCACAGTAATGTAACATATCATGTTTGCTGCATCCCGGCAAGTGGTTGTAAAGTTTCCTTTGAACTTTCTAATCCACAAATTGAGGGAGCCTGTTCCGACTTTGGTTAGCTATGAAGATTACTCACTCTTCATTCCCATTCATCCATTTAATTAACACTGATTATGCACCTTAAGACCCATGCTAGGGCATTAAGGTACATTGGTGAAGAAAATGAATGTAATTTCTGCCCTCCAGGAGTGATTAAAAAGTGCTTCCTGTAAATTTGTTGAAGTTCCTTATAGATTCTGGATACTAGCCCTTTGTCAGATGGGTAGATTGCAAAAATTTTATCCCATTCTGTAGGTTGCCTGTTCACTCTGATGATCGTTTCTTTTGCTGTGCAGAAGCTCTTTAGTTTAATTAGATCCCATTTGTCACTTTTGGCTTTTGTTGCCACTGCTTTTGGTGTTTTAGTCATGAAGTCTTTGCCCATGGAAAAAAACAAACAACCCCATCAAAAAGTGGGCAAAGGATATAAACAGACACTTATCAAAAGAAGACATTCGTGCGGCCAACAAACTATGAAAGAAAGCTCATCATCACTGGTCATTAGAGAAATGCAAATCAAAACAACAGTGAGATACCATCTGATGCCAGTTAGAATGGCGATCATTAAAAAGTCAGAAACAACAGATGCTGGAGAATATGTGGAGAAATAGGAATGCTTTTACACTGTTGGTATGAG
>NW_016807220.1:0-714 GCF_001698545.2 Rhinopithecus bieti | reverse complement strand
TTTTGAGACGGAGTCTCCTTCTGTCGCCCAGGCTGGAGTGCAGTGGTGAGATCTCCGCTCACTGCAAGCTCCGCCCCCTGGGTTCACGCCATTCTCCTGCCTCAGCCTCCCGAGTAGCTGGGACCTGCAGGCGCCCGCCACCTCGCCCAGCTAATTTTTTTGTATATTTAGTAGAGATGGCCTTTCACCGTGTTAGCCAGGATGGTCTCGATCTCCCGACCTCGTGATCCACCCGCCTCGGCCTCCCAAAGTGCTGGGATTACAGGCGTGAGCCACCGTGCCCGGCTTGTTTTTCTCTTGTTAATCTGCCTTTTGTTACAGTGAATCTTGGCAAAAACCTCATGAAGAGTAAAGGAGAAAATTGTCTTCTCCTCTGTATTTCACACAACTAAGTGTTGGGAAGCAATGGGATATAATGAATAATGTTCCTAGATAGATGAGTTAAATTATTGTTCGAGTTTAATTTTGAATACCCTCTTGAAACATTTTTTAACAAAGCAAGATGTCCAGATGCCCATGATCTGACTAGAAAAGTTCCAGAAGAGATTTTAATAATTACAGGGACGCTGAAGAAAGGAAATGACCTACTGTGTTATCTGTTTTAGAAATTAATTTGCAGCCCTACTCTCAGTAATGTACTTTGTGCTATTGGAAATCAGAACATCTTGGGAGGTATTAAAAATATTAATATTCAGGCCTCAATCTCAGAAATTC
>NW_016807219.1:0-1081 GCF_001698545.2 Rhinopithecus bieti | reverse complement strand
AAGCTCAGAGAGAAAAATGGAGAGCTGTCATTTGTTTTCTCTTCATTGCTGTCTCTTACCCCAGACTATGATGACCCACAGGTGCTTAAAACTCTGGGGAAGGAAAATTACCTCCCTGTTAAGAGGAACTGTGACTACAAAATGAGGGGAATACCCTATTGCTTTTTATGTCTCCCTATTCTCCCACTGCTTGGCTCTAGACATGAGCACATTCAAGGGAAATGAGTGTCAGTACAGAGTAAATAAAATCCCATATTTCCAACTAGATGAGTCACAGTGAATCCAAAAGTACTCATGATATTGCAAAGAGGGAGAAGCTTGGGAAAGTGACCCTATAGATTATAAGCTGTTGAATCCACCATCGAGCTCTACATTTATTGTTTTAACCCTAGGCAGTATACCATAAACTTCAAAACTGAACTAAGATGTAGATCACTTCTCAAGTCTCACAATGACCACTTGGTAGTGCATAAGTGGGGAAGATCCATAAGGTACTAAAAAGACTTTGACAACAGAAATAACATTGTAACTACAACCAACAGAAAGCTGGTTCGAACCTGTGGCCTGAATGTCATTGGATGTCTTGCCTATTAAAACACAAAGTCAGCATTCTACATAGAATTTAATAAGACTTGAAGTCTCATAATGCAATATACAAAATTTTCAGGATACAATCCCAACTTACCTAGAATATGAAGAACCAGGAAAAGCTCCATTTGCATGGAAAAAGATAATAAATAAAGACCAGTACTGAGCTGACAGAAATGCAAAAATTGTTTTATAAGGACTTTAATAGAGTTATTTTTTAAATGTTGCAAAAGTAAGGACAAAACTCTTGAAATGAATGGAAAGCTGTAAAGATAATTATGAAGAAGAATTGAGTAAAAATTTTCAAGCTAAAATAATAAAAAATTTAAAATATCACTTGATGGACTTAATAGCAGAATGGAGCTAACAGAGAAATAAATAAATAAACTTGAAAAGAAATCAACAGAAAAAAATGTAATCTTAACACAGAAAAAAAATTTTTTAAAATAAATGAACTCAGTAACCTGTGGAGAAATACCAAAAGACTTGATGT
>NW_016807218.1:1129620-1160234 GCF_001698545.2 Rhinopithecus bieti | reverse complement strand
ACATAGAAGCCCACCACTTCTTATTTACCGAGAAAGCTTGCTTGTGTGTGTGGTCGGGGCAATGAAATTCAGCCAGTAACAACATCCATTCGTTAATGTGAAATATTTCAGAGGGTGGGAAGGGAAGCCATATGGAAAAAAGATTAGTTTTTGTCTTGTAAGTGTTTTCATTGTCTGTCATGTTTCAACAAACATGTATGCTTTTACAGCTTGAAAATTATAAAATGAATTTAATCCATAAAGGTAGTTGATTGCCTCATCAGATGAAAATGTCAGTAACATGGTTTGGTTCTGTGTCCCCACCCAAATTTTATCTCCAGTTGTAATCCCCAGGTGTCAAGGGAGAGACCTGGTGGCAGGTAATTGGATCGTCAGGGCAGATTTCCCCCTTGCTGTTCTCATCACAGTGAGTGAGTTCTCATGAGATCTGATGCTTTAAAAGTGATTGGCAATTCCCTGCTTGCCCTTTTTCTCTCCTGCTGCCTTGTGAAGAAGGTACTTGCTTCTCCTTTGCCTTCTGCAATGATGGTAAGTTTCCGGAGGCCTCCCAGCCGTGTGGAACTGTGAGTCAATTAAATTTCCTTTCTTTATAAATTACCCAGACTCTGGTAGTATCCTTATAACAGCATGAAAATGGAGTAATAGTCAGACATCGTGCTTCCACGGTTCGTGATTTTCATCAGGTCAGGTCTCTGGACTCTGTCATTCTCTATATGTTGCTTTGACCTCCACATGTCACCTTATACTGTTAACCCTTTAATTTATGGTAACAATATTAGCTGCAACATTTGTAGAACGCACAGTTGTCCACAGCAAGAGAGAAGTCTTTTCTTTCACCTTCCATGGAAAACAGACACTTCCTTCCCTTAAACTCCAACAAATGTCTCCTTCTGTCTTCCTGGTTTAATTGAGTCACAGGCTTTTCTGAAAACCAGTGTCAGTGTCCAAAGGGTCACATGCTGATTGCTTATGTCAGCCAAGGCCAGTCCCCCAGAGCTGAAGGTCAGGTCACTCATGTCCAAACTCTTGCTGAAAATGGAAGAAGGGTAATTCTTGAAACGTAAATCCGAATCCTGTGTCAGGGGTTGGAGGGAGATGATTTGGAAGCAACCAACCGAAGCCTACAACTCACCAGGCCCCCTGAAGTAATTTCTAATTTTAACTCCCATGTGAATCTTCAGGTCCAGCAGCACCTTCAGCGCAGGCTCCATCTGTTTCTCACCTTTGAGTTCATTGAATTCGTACTTAACAAAAATCTCCCACTAGAATGTAGATTCCAAGAGGGCACAAATTTCCCCAGTAGCTGGAATAGTGATTGGCATTTAATACGTGTTTGTGGAGTAGATGAATACACATTTACTGAGTATGCACTATATATTAGACTATTCTAAACACTGAAGATACAGTGATAAAAGCGTGAAGTTTCTGTTCTGGTTTGCATTCCAGTGAGAAGGCTAGACCATGAACAAATCAATATATATTAGGCTAGACATATGTACTAGGAAGAAAATAAAGTATGGATAGGCATAGAGTGTGATGGGGAGAAAGCAGCATGCTATTTTAGATAAGGTGGTCAGAGAAGGGATCAATGATACGGAGATACTTATGCAGAGACCTAAGGGAAGAAACAAAGCAAGCCCTAAGGATACCTGGGAATGTAACTACAGACACAGCAAGTTTAGGGGCTGTCTTCCCATTGTATCAGTTAGTATTCAGCTTGAAAATCTCTAAGAAACATGCACTAAAGCTGTTTTAAAACCTTAAACCACAAGAGAAGAATGTCATAAAAGGATGCAGGAGTATTTCCCTGAATTCAGTGATGGGCATGTGTAGGGTTGGAAAGAGATCAAGATCAGGAGCTAGAAAGGCACTAGGGACCCACTCCATTCATTAATTAGTTAGGTAACCAATTAAAATATCTTTCCTATATTCTAATGAGAGTGGGGGTCACAATAGGGTCTAAGAGAGACAATAAGTAAAATAAATAATGAAAATATATGACATGTTGGATAATGATAAATTCTATGGAGGAGGATACAGCAGGAATGGGGTAAGAAATGTTGTAGAGTGTTTTACTTTTTAATTGGGTCATCAAGAAAGACCTCACTAAAAAGTTGACATTTGAGCACATCCTAAAGGAGGTAGTGAGTTATGTGGCTCTCTGGAAGGAGAGATTCCAGGCCAAGGGAACAGCAAGTGCAAAGGTCCAGAGGCAGCCAGTCCAAGTTCGAACAAAAGTCCTACGGCAGCAAGTCCAAGTCTGAGCAAAGGTCCTGGGGCAGCAAGTCCAAGTCCGAACAAATGCAAGGAGGCCAGAGAGATGGGAGCCAAGAGCAAGACAAGGAAGATGAGTTAACAGGGGGTTAGATCAGGGAAATAATGATGATCATGAGGGGGAGCATATTGGTTTTTGTGAGCTAATGTAAGTGCTTTGGCTTCTACTCTGAGATTAAAAGCCAACAGATGAGGAGAGAAGTGAGTGGCCTGATCTGACTAAAGTGGGAACTAAATCACCCTGACTGCTATGTGTACTGATAAAACCGACTGAGAGGGTGAAGGGCAGAAGCCAGGGACTTCTATTAGATTGCCCTTACAATAATCCAGGAGAGAGATGCTGGTGCTGAAGAGTGGTAAAAAGTAGGTAAACTATATTTTTCTCCTGCAGCCTTTATTTCTCTCTTTATCAGATCTGCATGTCGATTGCACACAGCTCCTTACATTTCATGTCACTTTCTTCCCACTGAGAGACTGCCTTGCCTCAGTTCTAAATTTACCAGCTCCAGTTGGGTAAGAGTGCCCATTCAGCCATAAGCAGGGCTTGGGGAGATGTCATGCAAGCAATGCAACTAGAGAGCCATCCCATCAGTGATAGGCAGCTCTCGGGTGACCCCCAGATTTGGTTGACACCCTTGTCTATATCTTCTAAGCCCCACAACCTGAGCAATCCTTCTCTTTCCTCTTTTTGCCTTTATCTGGCTAGCGTTTTAAAGATTCAACATGGACTCCTCTGGCTCGATTCTAGAGTTTCATGGGTGCGTCTTCCCCTCAATATCCTTACGACCCTCTTTATAACTTGGTCACATACTTAATCGCTCTGTATTTTAATTGTCTATTTTGAAATTAGCTCTTTGAAGGTAAAAATTGTGCCCTCTTTAGCACTACAATAGCATCAGGACCTTGCAATGCTAGGCCTATAGTAGGCATTCAATTATTATTTTCATGTTGAATTACATCTAATTTTCACATAGTCACAAGTTTATTCCTCTGCTCTGATGTCTCTTCCTGCCCTTCTAAATGGAAGAAAAAATGCCTGTTAGGTTGAGTGTGTCACTTTCACTTCTCTTGCCTTGTGCAACGCTGATTTTCATTTTATTGTGATTGCCAAATGCAAGGTAAAAGAGCATCAGTTTTGTAAGAGTCCTAAAAGAAAGATCTTTCCTGCATAGGAAAGGATTTGATCCAGAACGTTAGGTGGTGCTGTAAGCAAAGCATCAGGATGCACAGAAGCGTTTGCTGTGTGTGGGGGAAAGAAGCCTTTTCATTTTTATAATAGATATCTATTTCCTCTCACCTGAAGTGTTGCTGTGATTGTTGATTGGGACTTGGAGGAATCTGTAAATTTCAGTGTTAGGGCTGAGAAATATTTAAACATGCATTGCTCACCAGCCAGGAAAACATAGGCATTTCTGGGAATTGATATTTTCAGAATAGAATGAGCCTAATCTTCTCCAGGGACAAAGCCTTCTGAATTCATTAGAAGCTGAAAAGGAGCAGATCACCCTCATAAAGTTACAAGAATAACCTTTCTTGCCGTCTTTAACAAATACCTCCCTGACCTGCAATTTTCAGCCACAGCTTATGAGCCTTCAGGGAAAGAGCCTGAGCTCTGCAGAAAAGGGTGTTCGGGAACAGGGAGTTTGTTCCATTTTCAGTCTTTCTCTATGTTGATAACTTGCACATTCTTTGGGACATCTGGGTGATCTGTCTGTGACAGCCATCACCCACTGACCCCCTTGGAGTGAGTCATTTGATCTGGCTGGCTGGAGGGCTAGACTGCCTCAGTCCTCTCTGCTCTATATACATCTATCAAAGAACTTAGTCCCGGGGGTTTGAACTATTCCCCCAATTAAAGAGGATAAGAATTCTTCAGTCAAGAAAGCGGAAGTGCTTGTTCTTTGGGGTCTAGCTCCGAAGTTACTTTTCCAGTGAAACCTTTCCTGAAGTCTTTTCTTTAACGGTAAAGGTATTATGTTAGGCTCTTTCAAACACATTAAGTTATATAATCCTTCTTGCAGTGTGGTGTGGTCATTATCACCATTTTCACAGAGGAAACCGAGTTTCAGAGAGATTTAAGGTAGCTTTTCTTAAGACCTGCGGTGAGGAAATGATAGCTGGGATTAGGACCCCAGTGGTCCAGCATTTCAGTCTTCCTCTTGTACATGGAAAATTAGTTGCACCCATCTCTGTTCCCACAGATGGTGACATTCACTTCTGTTGTAGGTTTATGGCATAGCTTCCCCCTGTGCTGTCTTTGCTTTGGCATAATCAGTTTAGCGCATACCTTCTGTTTGTCCTTGCCCCGTCAACTGACAGCCCTCTACAAAGCAGACGTCTTTGAGACCAGTTCTCTGTGTTGATTGCCTTCTCTTGCAGTTTCAGCAGGGCTGTATCCTCATGCATAATTGGGACCTCCCAACAACCTCTTTTTTTTTTTCTTTCCTAATTTATCCTCCCTCTCTCAAAGCATGAAATGAGTGACAGCAACATTTGTACTTGGCAATGAATCAACTGGCTGCACTTTAGCTCAAAGCATGTTTTAACAGAAAGAAATTCTAAAATTCTTTCAGTCATGAAAAACGTTAAATATGGACAGGAGCAATCTTCAGAACACTGGGTGGCACTGTTCCTCTTCAGCTATGACTTCAATGACCATGTATCTGGCCCCTCTTATTCAGCACTGTGTTAAGTCCTGAGATCCACCTCCAACATCGCATCTAGTTTGTTCACTTTCTAAGTGTAAGCATTTCTGCTGGGACAAAGGTGACTCACTGATAAATGGGCATCTCCTCCTTGCCTCGATGCAATGAACAATGTCGGTATGGCCCTTTCCAGGGGGATCTGATGTCTGTGGCACTGTCAATTGCCCTCAGCATATAACCTCCTTGCTCTAAAAATACCTGCTAACTCCATGCCGACAATTTCCTGATTTTGTGGAAGTCAGGGCACATTTACCATTGTTTCCTTCTTATTGCCTTTTCTATTTTCCTTTATTCTTGCGAAGTTTCTTATTTTTGTCAGAGTCCTTACAATGCCCCTGGTTTATTTCCAGTTTTTACCTCTAGCCTTTGTTAGTTTTCCAGGCAGGGTCTCTACTCAATCAGTCTTTAAACTCTGTTCTTCTCTATAGCACATTATTGGACCTCAGTGATCAATTGCAGTAAACATATGTATAAAGTGTGGGGGGAATCTAGTAGAGTGGATGCCAGATGCTATCTGGAGAAATAGGCAAATCTTTCATAGGGATGATGGCGTGGAACTGATCCTTGAGACCTGGGTAGAGTGGATTCTTCCTTCTGTGACTTTTCCTTCTAAAATCGTTGTTGTGCCTTTTTACAGATGAGAATACTGAGACCCATTTGGGTTTAACACCCCACTTAAGGTTGTGAAGTTAAGAAGTAACAAAACTTTTACTGATTATAATTTTAGTGAGTTCTTTCCAATATTCACTCACTCATCATTTATTCATTCATCAAATATTTGTTGAGAACCTACTATGTGCTGCTACTACTATGTACTAGATATGTAACAGTGAACAAAAACCTGTCTTAGGGGGTTTGCTTTTTGTATCATGAGGAGGAGGGGACAGACAGGAAACAACAGCAGCACAAATAGTATGTCAGGGGGTGGTAATATCACACGATGTGTGTGCATGTGTGTGCTTGCACTGTTTGGGTGGGTGTCAAGGAGGTTCGAGTAGAAAGACAAACGTGCACCAATAATTATAATATTAAAAGGTTTCTCATTATCATGATTCCTTTTGTTGAATTGTTTTTCCCTCTTTCCTCTCTCTTCCCTTCCAGTGAATTAGAGGAACGGGTGCAATTGCTGAGCTGCAGATGGGCATTTTTTTTTTTTTCCTGGCCGTATGCTGGGAAGTAGAAGCGAAAGAGTGACCAGCGCAGCCCTGCAGTAGTTAGGGAACTGTTTAACCTAAAGTGCTCTTAGAGAAGAACCTGAAAATCATTTATTAAAAGGAGTTTCCCTGAAGTGAGCTCACTTACATTCCTTTCCCCACCTTTTACTTCAGAATGAAGCAGAAAAAAATTCTTAGAATTAAAGTCTTTGTCAGTGGGTTATCATAAAGATTTCAGTGTGCCTTGCCAAGAACATTCCCTCATAAAGGACCACATTAGAGAATGAGGACAGTGCAGGCAAAGGTCATTGCTGGTGAAGGAAACAAATTTGTGGGGGGAAAAAAGGCAGTTACAAGAGAAAAGGCTACAGGCATCGTAGTGGTGAGGTTGGGGTGGTAACACTGGGAAGAGCTATGTGATATTCTAAGGCAATGAGGAGTCATTGGTTATTTTTACTTTGGCTGGTGACCTGTTTTATAGATGGATAATACAGGAGCTTTTCTGGAGAGTAGGATGGAGGAGGAGAAGGAAGGAAAAAAGAAGGTATGGACGGAGCAGTGGAGGCACATTTAAAAGACTGTTGAGAAGCGGGGCTAACGAAGTTTGATCGCTGATGAGGTGAATAACTAGAATTTATTGAGGAATTACTGTGTCCCAGACACCTCTTAAAGTGCTTTCCTCATGTTGGTTTATATAATCCTTGGAATATCCCGTAAGTTAGCACTTTTATCATCTCCACTTACAGATGTGGAAGCAGAATATTGGAGAAGTTACACAAATTTCCCAAGAATTCACAGCTAGAAAGTGGAGTTGTTGTGAATCAAAACCAGAAAGCTAGGTCCAAAGTCACTCATTTAATTTCTTCTAATCTCCCGGCTTCCAGTGTTAGATGTGGGGCTGAAGGAGAGAGAAGAGTTGGGAAAAAACATCCAGATTTCAAGTTGAAAACACAAGGTCAGCTGATAGACACAATTCTAGGATATTGATGCCTACAGTTGACATCCTACATTGTAGATCCTAGTTGGTAATTAGCAGGCAAATTAACATGCAAAGGTCCTCTACTTCCCCCCTGAGACTCAGGTTTAAGTCATCTGGTGTAAGTTATCTCAAGCCTCCATCTGACAATCTGTGGTCAATTGTCTGCTTTCCCTAGATTTTCTGGAGACCTTTTGCTCAGCCGCTTCTGCCTCTGAGTTTTTGTTCCTGCCGGATGCTTGGTCTCTAAATCAGAGTTTCACTTTCTGTGTTTGCCCTTTACTGTCTGCCCTATGCTGGTCTAGATTTCCACAAACATATAACTTAGTCTTGCAGGTCATATGTGTGACTTGGAGGATGGAGATTATTCCAGTTATTATCACCGCATTTAAAAACTCAACATGGAAATTAGTGATATAAAAAGACAATCACTTTATTAAGTGCACTTTTTTTGTTTGTTTGTTTTTTGGTCAAGAATTCAAACAGTGCACTGTGGCCATGGCAGCTCTGCTCCTAGCTATCTGGGGCCTCCACAGGGCATGACTCAGTCAGCAGAAGGTTGAATCATCTGGATGAGTCTCCACTCACATGTGTGACTCAGAGGCTTGTGCCCAGCTTGGACTGCCAACTGGACACCTACCCATGGGCTCTCACAGTGACTTGTTCTTCTCACAGAGTGGTGCCTGGATTCCAAGAGCCAGTGTCTCCCAAGCAAGCATTCGGGATGACCAGTGAGAAGCTGCACGATGCTTTTTTTTGGTGAGACAGAGTTTCGCTCTTGTTGCCTGGACTCGAGTGCAATGGCATAACCTCAGCTTGCTGCAACCTCTGCCTCCTGAGTTCGAGTGATTTTCCAGCCTCAGCCTCCCAAGTAGCTGGGATTACAGGCATGTACCACTGTGCCTGGCTACTATTTTGTATTTAGTAGAGACAGGGTTTCGCTATGTTGGCCAGGCTGTTCTCGAACTCCTAACCACAGGTGGTCCACCCGCCTCGGCCTCCCAAAGTGCTGGATTACAGACGTGAGCCACTGCGCCTGGCCACTGAATGATCTGTTTTCACTCAGCCTCAAAAGTCTCACAGCCTCGCTCCTGCTATTTGTATTGATGGGGAGTATTTATTCAAGGAGAGGGAACATAGACTCCCACCTCTCAATAACAGAAGTGTTAAATAATTTATGGATGTTTTTAAAAACACCACCAGAGAAAGAACTACAGTGTAGTGAAGCAAACCAAACCACATTTTATTTTACATACCTTTATTTTTAAAAGTCCTTTGGCTTCCCTACTCGCAGGCATTTCTCACTTGACACTTTTCTTCGTAGGCTTCTGCCTCACTGCTGTTCTCATTACACATAAATTCCTATCTATTTTTCATTCATGCCCCTGTGAGTTCATCCTTGCATTCAACAATACAATGCATGAACAAATCTTGCATTCAACAAATGTTTATTAAGTACCAAATATATGCTACACACAGTTTTAAGTTCCTGGGATACGTCAGTGAACAAAACATACCAAACGTATTATTTTTTTTTGGAGCTTATGTTCCAGTGAGAGGGAAATTAAATAATAAGCACAATAAGTACATTTTACAAAGTATAAGGTGATAGTGCTACATAAAAGTAAGGAAATGTAGAGCATGGTGAGAGCATAGAAAATGCGAGGGGCTCGGATGTCATTTTAAACGGTGGCCGGCGTAGCCCTCATTAAGAAGGTGGCATTGCAGTGAGGTAGATATCATCTCACACCAGTCAGAATGGCTATTATTAAAAAGTTAAGAAACCACAGAGTCTGGTGAGACTGTGGAGAAATGGGAATGTTAATAGACTGTTGGTGAGAATGTAATTTAGTTCAGCCACTATTGAAAGCAGTTTGGAGATTTCTCAAAGAACTTAAAAATGGAGCTACCATGCTAGGAAACTAGATTATTATACCAAGAAGACACATCACTTGTATGTTCATTGCCACACTCTTCACAATAGCAGACATAGACTCAACCTAGTGCCCATCAATGGTAGATAGTATTTAAAAAATGTAGTAAATATATACCATGGAATACTACACAGCCCTAAAAAGAATGAAACCACAGCCTTTGCAGCAACGTGGATGCAGATGGAGGCCATAATCCTAAGAAAACTAACATAATAGGAAACCAAATACTCTATGCTCTCACTTTTAAATGGGAGCTAAACATTGAGCACACATGGACATAAACATGGGAATAATGGACACTGTGGACTACTAGAGAGGGTGGGCTTGAAAAGCTATCTGTTGGGTATTGTGCTCTTTACCTGGGTACAATATACTCATGTAACTAACCAGCACAGGTACCCGCTGTATCTAAGATAAAAGTTGAAATGTAAAAAAAGAAAGTGGCATTGCAGCGAAGACATCCAGGAAATGAGAATCTGAGCCACACACTTGTCTGGAGGCGAATAATCCAGATAGAGGGAACAGTTGGTACAAAGGCCAAGGTGAGAGTAGGTCTGGCATATTTAAAGAGGGGCAAAAAGGCTGTGGGGACTGGAATATAAAGAATAAAAATGAGAGTAAATAGGAAACAAGATCAAGAAAGTGACAGAGGCCCAGATCATGTATGACCTGTAGAATGCGATAGTAAAGAATACTAGGAGTTCTAAAATTGGGATCTGGAAGAGATTTTTAAGCATAGGAAAGATATAATCTGAAATCTGACTTAATATTTTTTACAAAATCCCTCTGTTTCCCATGTTGAGAACAGACTCTAAGGCATCAAATGTAGAAGAAGGAGATGAGTTAGGAGATGTATTAGTCCATTATTACGCTGCTATAAAGAAATACCTGAGACTGGATAATTTACTATGAAAAGAGGTTTATTCAGGAAGCATAATGCTGGCATCTGCTTGGCTTCTGGAGAGGCCTCAGAATGCACTTACAATCATGGTGGAAGGCAAAACCAGGGCAGACATGTCTTACATAGGAAGAGCAGAAGCAAGAGAGAGAGGGTGGAGGAGCTACACACCTTTAAACAACCAGATCTTGGGAGAACTCACTCACAATTGAGGACAGCACTAAGGGGGATGGTGCTAAGCTATTCATGAAAAATCCTCCCCACTAGGCCCCATCTCCAATATTACAGTTTATAGTTCAAGGTGATATTTGGGTGGGGACACCCAAACCATTTCAGGAGGCTATTACAGCAATCTAGATATGTGAAGATGGTGGCACAGATCAGGATGGTAGCAGTGAAGTTGATGAGAAGTGATAAGATATTAGATATACTCTGAAGGCAGAGTTAATATAATTTACTGACATTAGATGTCATATGAGAGCAAAAGAAAGGTGTCATGAACAACCTCAATGTTATTGGTCTGATAAACTGGAGTAATGGAGTTGCAATTGGTTGAGATAAAAGGGGTTACGTGTGGGAGCAAACTTTTTTCTTTTTTTAAATTATACTTTAGTTTTGGGATACATGTACAGAACGTGCAGGTTTGTTACATAGGTATACATGTGCCGTGGTGGTTTGCTGCACCCATCAACCCATCATCTACATCTGATATTTCTCCTAATGCTATCCCTCCCCTAGCCCCTGAATCCCTGACAGGCGCTAGTGTATGATGTTCCCCTTCCTGTGTCCATGTGTTCTCATTGTTCAACTCCCACTTATGAGTGAGAATATATGGTGTTTGGTTTTCTGTTCCTGTGTTAGTTTGCTAAGAATGATGGTTTCAAGCTTCATCCGTGTCCCTGCAAAGGACATGAACTCATCCTTTTTTATGGCTGCATAGTATTCCATGGTGTATATGTGCCACATTTTCTTTATCCAGTCTATCACTGATGGTCATTTGGGTTGTTTCCAAGTCTTTGCTGTTGTTAATAGTGCTGCAATAAACATACATGTGCATATGTTTTTACAGTAGAATGATTTATAATCCTTTGGGTATATACCCAGTAATGGCATTGCTGGGTCAAATGCTATTTCTGGTTCTAAATCCTTGAGAAATCACCATACTGTCTTCCACAATGGTTGAACTAATTTACACTCTGTGGGAGCAAACTTTTTAGGGAGAGTGGGAAAGATTAGGAATTGAGTTTCAGACATGTATTTGATAAATGTATTAGACAAGTCACTGCAAATTTTAAGTTGAATATGTAAGTCTAGTGTTTAGAAGAGAAGTCTAGGCTGGGTAGATGAACTTGTGAGTTAACAGGAAACAGCTGGCATCAAAAGTCACGGGATAGGATGAGATCACCATAGGAAGGTGTCTATATAGAGGAGAGAAGGATATGAAACTCCAAGCACAAGGACACTCCAGTAAGAAGAAATTGGGAGTGATAAGCAAAGAAGACTGTAAAGAAGTTGTTCATCAGCACAGAGTGTGATATCCTGAAAGCCAAATGAAGAAAGAAGCAAGCATCAAGGTCAAGAAGAAAGAAGTAAACCAACTGTGTTAAAAGTTGGTTCAGGCCTGGCATGGTGGCTCACGCCTGTAATCCCAGTACTTTGGGAGGCTGAGATAGGTGGATCACCTGAGGTCAGGAGTTCGAGAGAAACCTGACCAACATGGCAAAACCCTATCTCTACTAAAAATGCAAAAATTAACTTGGCGTGGTGGTGTGTGCCTGTAGTCCCAGCTACTAGGGAGGCTGAGGTAGGAGAATTACTTGAACTCGCGAGGCAGAGGTTGCAGCGAGCCGAGATTGTGCCACTGCACTGTAGCCTGGGTAACAGAGGGAGACTCCATCTCAAAAAAAACAACAACAACAACAACAACAAAAAAGTTGGTTCATTTAGCTGATGAGTCAAGTAAGAAGAGGACTGAGGACTGAGCCATTACATTTAATAATGTGGGTGTCTGTGTAAACTTGAGAACAACACCTCTAATGGGCAGTAAATGTGAAAACTTGATGGGAGTGGATTAAAGAGACTGTAAGGAAAGAAAATTGAGGCAGCAAGTATATAAAACTTTTAAAAAAGAGAATTTCTACAAAAGAAAACAAGCAAATAAAGCACTAGCCGTTAGGGGATATAGGGTCTAGAAAAGGTTTATTTACTCTTTTTTAAGTAAATACAAATAAAAAAGATATTAACATGTATGTGTGCTGATGGGAGTGGTCTAGGACAGAGGGAGAAACTGTAGGAGACAGAAGGGAATTGTTGCAACAATGTTGTTGAATAGGTACGAGAGATGAGATCTAGAACATAGGAAGAATTGGCATTAGGATTGTGGAAAGCCCATCTGTGGGCACAAATAAGAAGAAAGTGCAGATAGGTCAGAGGGGGTAGTGATTCTTATCTGACTACTTCCATTTTCTCAACATAGAAAGCAAAGTTATTCATTGAAAATGAATTTAGGAAAGGCAACATTGAGGATCTGATGAGAGAGGAGACATTTTGCAATAGAGATTTAGGAACATGGAAGAGTGAATAGACTAGGGAAGTGTAAGATAATTGCTGAGCTGTGTTAAGGGCCCTCTTGAGTCCCCAGTCATAGATTTAAATTGGTATTAGTCAGCAGTGGTTGGGTGTTTATATCTAGACATGCTGCTCAATGCCAATCATGGGTGGGTGGAGAGTTGATTTAAACTAAGTTGTGGATTACCTAGTGAGTAATATAAAGTAAAGGAGTGGCAATGAATCAAGGACATCAAGGGTCAATGCAAATTGACTGTGACATTTAAGCTGGTTTAGGAAGGAGAGAAAGCATCATGGGGGTAGGTCAATGGAAGGATCTATGAAGTGGAGATTTTTGGAGATAGGTTACTAAGAGAGTGAGTGGAAATTAGAAGGTGGTAGTCAGAGAGTTGAAGGCATGAAATGACTAGAGTTGCCATTACTGGTAATAATGAGGTCTAGGATAAGCTCATGGGATTGAGTAACTGAGGTAGCATGAGGAACAAGATCATTGGAAGAGAGATTTTCCAAGGAACTGAGAGGTCAATGTGTTGGAAGGATCATCTAGATGGTATACCGAAAGTATCAAGAGTTAAGTTCCTTACTCTGTAGCCATGTCTCTTACAATTATTTATCTTACAATAAATGTGCTAGATATAATCTTATTATGTTATTTGTCTACTTATTTAGGTACTTGAGGCATGTTTGTTGAGTTGACAGAAATGCACTGTGGTTGGTTTTATTAGCCCCTGCCTTTTCTAGCCCTGAACAGGTGTAATCACGGACACTCTCCACCATAGGGTCCGCTTTGTTTGGAGCCAATTCCTCACCCATTCTCCTCTCTGGGTTCTAACCAATAAAGAGAAAATATGAGGAGCCAAACAATAATCTCACCATTAACCTTAATGATATAGCTGATAACTCTCTAATAAAGGGTTAGATATTGTAGCTAGAAGCTGAGATTAAAGTGAAGTTCTCCTATTATCTCCTTTCCTCCAAATTGAGAAATTAAGATCTGCTTCTGGATTGCATCTGCCCCATTATCTATTCAGGTATATGGAAAATTGTTAATTTTGTCTCACAACCCATTTTTAGGCAGAGCGAAGAACAAAGAGTGTAAAAGAAAAAGTTGGAAAATAGATAGCTATGGTCTTAAACATATCTTACTCTTTCTAATCTCACAGTCTCTTATGGGGCATAGTAAAAGATAAAGAGAGACCAGATTAGATATGTTCTCTCCAACATTTCTGTAGCTGAGATGAAAGTGAAAGTCTCCTTGTCCATAGTCTGAGGCCGGAAAGTGGGCTTAGAGGTATTTAATGTCCTCTTGTCTAAGGATGGAAGATATTGAAAACATACTTTCTATTTTCACATGGGATATGAATTGGTCTTGATGACATACTTGGTGGCTATCCCATTTACCATGCATGCCCACAGTGTTATTACAGCACTCCCCAACCTACCACAAACACATTGGTGGTTTATGTAGTCAAATAATCTAGTCAGAATTTCTAGTTAGTTATGTGGTTAGATTCTAGTCAGAATTTTAAGCTTTTCCTTTAGACACCTTCAGTCAGAGTGAGAAGTCAGAGCTTCTTTTTAATAAACCTACGACCTCAAGAATAATCAAAGGGCAGTGGTTAAAGTTGTTGACCTAGACAGATGGCAGCATGAGGCTTATTCCCGGAATTTCAGAGGTGAAGGGAGGTCAGACTTATTCTAGATTGCATTTGTGGGGAGGAGCTTTCTGGCCATTAGGCCATAGCGCCTTAGGCATTTGGTGTGAGGTTGAAGTCTTGGATGAAGAATCACAATCTCCTTCCAAAAGGCAAGTAGTGAGGAAGATAAGATGGGCAAATTCTAGAGAATAGAGCTGTACTTTCCCAATTAACTCAAGAACCAGGAAGCTCAACTTGTTATTCTCTCATCACCTTCCCCGTGGTAGAAATAGCTCTTAAATAACACAAAAATTGCAGTGGGAGAGTCCAGTGATACAAGTAGTAGAAACAAGAGAAACAGCTCTTGATACTTGAAGTAATAAAGAAGCCACCATGTGTTATCATAGTACGTGGTTATCTTTACAACAAAAAAATGAATTTACAAATCTATTCTCAAGTAATAGAAATTATCTATCAAGAGAGTATTCAGTATGACATATGCAGACAGGTTTGTAAGAGTTTTGCAAAAAGGACCCTCAAACCAGGGTATTTTGGTGATTTGTTTTTAAGAATTTCAAACCCTAATGACTATGGCATCAACAAACCTCACCAATAGAATATCAATAAAAGGAAACCATGTAGTCTGAAATGACTACTAAGCCAGGATCAAAAGACAAATTTTGATAAACTTGTGATAGTTTTCAATTTCTTCTGGGCTAATAAAATGACAGGATGCTGTTTTGTTGTTGTTGTTGTTGTTTTACATAACAGCTTTATTGAGATATAATTCACATGCCATATAATTCCCCATTTAAGGTATATAATTAAATAGTTTTTGGTCTAGTCACACAGTTATGCAATTACCACCATCAATTTTAGAACATTTTTATCATTTCTAAAAGAAATCTTGTACCTATTAAGTTACTCCCCATTTCCTCCAAGCCCTAGAAAACAACTGACCCTACTTTGTGTCTCTATAGACTTGCTTATTCTTGGCATTCTTATCAATGTAATCATACAGTATATGGGCCTTCGTGATTGTCTTCTTTCACTTGGCGTAATGTTTTCAAGATTCATTCATACTGTAGCATGTCTTGGTACTTTATTCCATTTTGTGGTACAATAATTTTCCATTGCATAGATATACCACATTTTGTGTCATTATTCATCAGTTGATAGACATTTGAATTATTCCCACTTATTACCTATTATGAGTAAAGCTGCTATAACCATTCATATGCATGTTTTTGTTTGGGCATATATTTTCATTTCTCTTGGGTAAGAGTGGAATTGCTGGGCCATATGGTAGGTAACACTATGTTTAACCTTTTGAAGAACTGCCAGACTGTTTTCCAATGTGGCTGCATGATTTTACATTTCCACAAGCAGTATATAAGGGTTCTAATCGCTCCACATCCTTTTCAACTTTTTTTATTATTTGTCTTTTTTATCCTAGCCATCCTAGTGGATATGAAGTGATATTGTAGTTTTGATTTGAATTTTCCTGATGGCAAATAATGCTGACCATCTTTTCATGTCTTTATTGGCCATTTGTATATCTTTTTGGAGAAGGTCTGTTCAGATACTTTTCCATTTATTTTGTTACTTTTTTTCTTTTTCAATATTTAATTAGGTTATTTGTCTTTTAATTATTGAGTTGTAAGAGCACTTTATATATTCTGGATACAAGTCCTTTCACTAGATACATGATTTGCAAATAATTTCTCCAACTCTGTGAGTTGTCTTTTCACTTTCTTGATGATGTCCTTTGAAGGATAAAAGATTTTACTTTTGACGAAATCCAGTGTATCCATTTTTTCTTTTGTTGCTTGCTCACTTAGTGTCATATTTAAGAAACCACTGCCAAATCTAAGGTTATAAAGATTTACCTTTTATTTTCTCCAAAGAGTTTTATAGTTTTAGCTCTTACATTTAGGTCTTTGTTCATTGAGTTAATTTTTGTATATGGTGTAAGGTAGGGGTTCAACTTAATTCTTTTGAATGTGATGTTCAGTTGTTCTAGCACCATTTGTTAAAAAGACTATTCCTTCTTCCACTGAATTGTCATCTTCACATCCTTGTCAAAAATCAATTGACTATAAATGTGAGGGTTTCTTCCTGTGCTCTCAATCCAATTCTATTAATGTATGTGTTTATCCTTCCCATAATGTGTTCATTACTGTAACTTTGTAATAAGTTTTGAAATTGGGAAATGTGAGTCCTCCAACTTTTTTTTTTTCAAAATTGTTTTACTATTCTGAGTTCCTTGAATTTTCATACGTGAAATAACATTTTGCTTTTTATTTATCTTGTGACAATTCATTTTTACCTGGTTGGCAAGGAGTGAAGATAAATAATAGATCTTGGTACTAAATTTAGCTCATGTTTTGGAAAGGGAGGTGAAGGCAAGGTTACACAACAAAACAATAATTAATTTATAGAGCCTACGAGTCTTAACTTTACTTTGAAAGTATACTATGAGCAGACAAGTACAAAGGTATCAAAGAGCTTACATGTTTGGGTCTGTGAGGTGAGCATTTATAGATGACTGAATGAGGGTGGTAAAGTAAGATGATAAATTTGATAGTGCTAAAAGATCCCCTAAGTTCAACATATCTTTCCTGATGGTCTCTACCTTAGTATTGAGTATGCTTGAACTGAAAACTCACTTTTTGTGTGTTAGATATCACATACAAACAGCCCCCATTAAAATGCACATTACTAGCTAGATGAAATGGGTAAGGAGGAGGACATTATTTGAGAGGACATTGAGATGACCATGAAGTCAACACAGCAGATGGATCATCAGGGTGGATGTGAATTGGCTGACACTACTGACGGAGACCGGGTAGTAAACAACATGAATCGTGGAGGATGGTTGATGATAGTGATGGGGATACAGATGTTAGGGTATAAGGTTATGAGAAGATAGTGTGAGCCTCTAATTGAAAGGTATGTAGTGATGACTGCAAAATAGGAGCTTTGTATCTAAAACAGACTAGCCCACATTAATCCGTCTTTAACAGAAAGATCTGAAAATACCTCTGGGGAATACAGAGTACTATACTGTCCTAGAAGTTTGGACACTAGGAAGAGATTCAAAGGTCTAGTCCAACATTTCTTACAGTTCTTCTCATTTCTCTTGACTTAGATGAGGAGAATAAAGCCAAGGCTCTCATTGAATTATTCATTTGCTAATTAGGAATGAGACTTCTCATGCTTCTATCCTTCTTATTGGGTTTTATCCTCATCAGTTTCTTCTTAATTTTCTCCAACTCATTTTCATGGTCTACCTGATATGCCTCTGTATTGGTGACACAGTTTTGCCCCTAAAGCCTGTGTTTTGTAATGCACATATTGCCCTCAAACTTTTACAGAATTGCTCATTTCCACTTAAAGGTGGACCTCCTGAAGTTGCTCTTAGTCTCCCTCTTCAAATAAATTCACCTCAAATGAATTTAACTTGAAGATGTCATTTGTATACTAGAAGCCGAACTATTGCTTGTTGTTGTTGTTGTTGTTGTTGTTGTTGTGAGACAGGATCTCACTCTCTCACCCAGGCTGGAGTACAGTGGCATGATCAAGGTTCACTGCAGGCTCAACCACCTGCACTCAAATGATCCTCCCACCTCAGCCTCCTGGCCAGCTGGGAGTACAGGTGCATACCACCATGCCCAGCTAGTTTTTGTTTTTTGTATTTTTTGTTGAAATGGGATTTTGCCATGTGCCCAGCCTGGTCTCAAACTCCTGAGCTCAAGAGATGTGCCCACCTCAGCCCTCTAAAGTGCTGGATTGTAGGTGTGAGTCAGTGCACCTGGCCTTGGGTTTGGAGATCAAAAATAAACACTGAACTGCTGAGATATAATATGATTTTGAGGAATCTGCTTGTTTTTCCCTCTTATTTATTATTCCACTGGAATTCAACACAAATTCCATAGTTTCAATTTACTTACTAAATTTGCTTTGTACTACTAAGGTAATTGAAAGGTTCTGAGATTATTGTCAGGTTATGGTAATACCTAGGTTTGGTTGCTTATGTGTAATACCAACACATTCCATGCTTTACAAACTTATCTTCTTGATTAGCCATGCTAATTTGCATTTAGTCAAAAGTGAGATGGACAGTTCTTCTATTCCACTAATATTTTTAAGTCTTACTATTATCTGCTCAGTACTAAGTTTTGTCCAACTTGCCTCTCCTCAGAAGATCACAGTCTAATATGGAATAGAATATGATACAATATCTGCCATTTTGTGTCTGACCCTCATACCTTTTGAAAATCACCCCTTTGCCAGCCTATGTGATTCTGCTGGGGCTGTCAATTTGGGATCCCCAACTCCACTGCTGCTGGAGTGGATGACTAAGCTGTGTAATCAAATGTTCACATTCCCTTAGGACACAGTGACTCACTCAGGAAAACCAATTAAAGTTATTATGGGGAAACCAAAAGAAACACTGATTGAGTATGTTTCTCTCCTTCTGAAATTAGTAGCCAGAAGACCATGTAAGCTTAGACTTGATGGGCTTTCTCTTGATCAGAAAATAGTCTCCAAAGCTCTTAAAGAAAACATAATTAGAGATGGAGAGTGAGAAAAGGAGAGAGGAAAAGAAGGAAAAAAGTAAGGCGATGGGGAGAGAAAGAGAGAGACCATATAATTTCAGCACCCAAATTTAGTTTTGTTTGAAGCCTAGTCTCACAGACTTTTCATTTTGAGAGCTAATACATTCAGTTTATCCTTAAGCTAACTTATACCTGTCCCAGAGTCCTGACTTTATAATAAATCATTCCAGTTTAAGGGGATAAAACTGTCATGGAGAAATGCACCCAGGGCAGGGGAGAGAAAGCCACTTCTGCATGGACAAGATCAAGTGATAATAACAGATGCAAAGTTTTATTACAAAATGATTATGTGCATATTACCTCATTTGATACCTATACCAACGCTATAAGAAGGTGACTTTCACTATCCTCATTATGAAAATACTGATGATTGCAATAACCCAAAGGGTGAAAGGAGGAGGGTAGAAAGTGAAAGAAGTTTGGAAACCCAAATATGTCACACAAAATGATAACCACTGTAAAATGTATTTTAATACCATTCCTAAACCAGCATTATAAAGGTGTTTATTGAAATGTAATGCCTTTTCACAAGCTATTCTATTGCTTTATATTCCTCTGTAACATCTAAATCTTGATAAAAAGATGTTTTGTGATATTTTGAGAGGTCTTTAGAAAAAACAGCCCCACAAATACAGCTAGGCACTGAAATGATACACATAAAAAATGTAGGATTAGCTCAAAAGTCTGTGGAGCTTTGCAAGAATCTGATGTAATGAGCCAAAATGACCTTCCTCATTTTCTATCATTTTTCCCAAGAAGCTAACGTTTTAGATCTATGTGTAAATGTTACATGGGCTGTGTTATTAGATAGATAATTGCTCCTGGAAGATAAAAAGGTACATTTTTTCCTCTCAAATTTAATTTGATTCTATTGCAACCATGGCCAATGAGAAATGGTCTTAGGAGACAGCGTTGCCAAGTGTTCTTATGAATGTGACATCTTGTTATATGGAAAAAATTGCTAACGGCCTTAAAAGTATAGACTCAGAGGGAAAATGTTAAGGGCTAGTTCTCAGACTACAGTATTCATTAATAAAACTCACAGACTCTTCTTGCTTAGAAAGCTGCATACTTCATTCTCTGATTCTCTCTAGTAGCTTACAAGGCCTCATTTAAATGTTTAGCTCTCTCTTGCACATACATATCCAGACACAGAGGCACAAAATGTAGTCATCTGCCATTCTCAGTGCCTAGGATGGTGTGTTCAGCCTGACTTTATTACAAGGAAATGGCTTAATGTTCAATACAAAGATATAATTTTGGGGTAACCCCATGTTTTTTCTATGATTCTTTGTGCCAGTGATCAATACTACAAAAGGCAGTGGTCAACTCTAGTTTTTTCTTGCTCCTAAATATGTCTGAGACAGTGCCATGTATTTACACTAAATGGTTTCATTTTTTTTTTTTTGAGGGCACATGGGAAGACCATGTTTCCAAATTTCTTTTACAATTAGATTTATGATATGTGACTGAGTTCTAAATAAGAGAATGTGTGCAAAAGTGAAAATGCCATTCCTAACCAATTATCTTCCTTTCCCTGGAACACTCCATGCTTTCTCTTGCTCTTTCATGGAACTTTAAAGGCCAGCTGTTGAAGACAGTTGTGCCACAAGATGGATGAATCCTGGATACATGAATGACTGTGTGGAACAGAGCCAGGTGTCTACTGTATTGGATTCTGAGGTGAGCGAGCAAAAGTGATTATTACACTAGCCCACTGAATTGTTTATTTCTTAGCTTTTCTGTGTTACAAATGTTTTACTACTAATAATGGATACTTGGGATTGTTAAGATTTTTTTTTTTTGCAAAACCCATAGAGAAGATGCAAATCCTCATGGTTTGGAGATGGGGAATAAGCTAAATATAAAGACGTGGACATAAGCCTTAGCAGCCACAAATAGATGCAGTCCCCTACTGCTACCCTTCTTTAATACTTCACCTTATGATCCCATGATCTCCAATTACTTGGAGTTCTCCCAAGAACACCAAGGCTTGGTGTGCCTCAGATCTGCATGCCTCAGAATCTTGGCTCATGATGCTCTCCTGCCCTCACCTGTTCTCTGTCCTGATCTGTCTGATAAGGTCTATTTGTCCTTCAGCACTTTACTGGGGCATGCCCTCCTTCAGGAAGTTTTCTTTGATCCCTGAACTAACAAAAGTTCCTCCCCTCTGTGCTCCCATCTATATTTAACCCTATTATGAAATTCATTAGTCTACATGGTAAATACTTATTCGTGTCTTTCCAATAGGCTAGAAAACCCTAGAGTCAAGAAATTTCTGCTTTATTTATTGTTATATTGCATGGACTGGCAAATATCTGGCATACTGGAATTGCTCAATAATTTTTTATGAAATTTAATTGAGCTGACTAGGTAACAGAAGTCCCCAAAACATAAAAATGTTAAATGTCACCTATAATCTGTGGACAGGGTAACACATAGCACAGGAGAATAGGAGGACACAACACAGAGTTGTAGCTACTAGTTTTCTATTATTTAATATGAAGAGAGTCTAAGCTTGACCCTAAGTTATAGTCACATTATGATGCAAATATATGGGAGTATGTCTAAAGGCCACTTGCACATACCCACTGGTGCTCTGTTGTAATGATGGACTATGAATCTCTTGAGGAAGGCATCATTCGGAGAAGACAGTTTGGACAGAGAAAAAAATAGTTTGTACAGGAGTTTGGGGTCATTCTGGAAAAGCACCTAGTGTCTGCCACTCAGTTTGTTTATGGCTTAATTATCACACTCTTGTCTGATCACAGAGAAAGAGTACTGAGCATCAAATCTAAAGGAGCTATTTAAGCAAAAGCACCATAAGATGCTAAGTCCCTGTGGCAGTGCTGTTTTGTGGCTGCTGTGGCAGAGAGTTGCACAGAGGGATCGGGAGCGAGGTGAGCGAGCCTGTATCTCACATGAAGATGTGGTAGCAGATGTCACTTTTTGGTGGGTGTCAACAGTGCCTCAGGGACATAGGCAGCTTCATGACGCTTTCGTGGCTAGCAACAACAGGACACATCAAAGCAGAGGGGTGGGAGAGGAGGAACATGGTGGGTCTCAGATGGCAGCCAAGAGAATTTGTATGCAAACATCTGTGACATTTTCAGTGACCCCCAGGGATACTGTGTGGGGAAGAATTTGCATCAGATGGGAATCATAGGAATGTGTAAGGAAGAAGCAGAAATAGACTATTTTATTAGTGTTAAGAAAATCCTATTTTTAACCACTATGCTGATTTGTCCTCAGGGAATCTTGGTTACATTTTAAGTAAGTGGAATGCGTTTTAATTGGCAAAGTCGAATTTACCCAAGGTCAAATAGGGACATGACAACCACTAGCAATGATTGTAAATGATTCATGAAGCTTGGGAGAGGTGATCAAAGTCTATGAAAGGAGCAATTTGAAGTCCATTCTCATGAAAGCGTAGACACGATAGTGCATTGTGATATGGATCCATCAGTGTGTCATACTGTGAAACAAACAAACAAACTGAATATCTCACCAGAAATCAATTCCTAAGCAGCAGTAAGAGCACAGGGTTTTGGGTGAAAAATAGCAGGGCTTTGTGGAGAATCAATAACATCAAACTAGCCTGTTTTCCTTCTGTGACAGAGTGATAGACAAATTGAAACACATTATATTTTGACTTTGCTAAGGCTTTTGATTTTTCTCAATGAGAATTTTCAACACGGAGGGTAATTCAACAGATGTTTTGGAATGCCAAGGGCATATGCTACGTAACAGGTATACTATGATTATCATTCTCTTTCTGTGAGCGACAAGGAATCTTTTGAGAGCAGAAAGAAATGTGGGCTGGTAAGTACAAATTAGGGCTAACAGCCTTTAACCTAATTGGGTGCAAAGTACTAAAAGTAGCACAAACCTAGAGCCCCTAGAACTTCCTGGGGTGGTCTGGGAAACCTCCGTTAAATAAGGAAAACTTGAGTAAGAGTTAGGAATCTGGACAGAGAGCAAGAAATAAGGTCTTGGGAGTTAGGATAAAAGCATTTATCTCTAGTACCTAGCACACTCACAAAAATATGCAAGAGCTGCCACAAACTCCCAGAAGTGCATTGTCTTTCTCCTCTAGGACCTAAAAAGTGGATCTTTGTATCTAGAAACATGGACATAGCTCTGAATTCAAAAAATTAAGGTGGGAATAGTAGTAGAAGATAAAACAAAGAAACACACACACACCAAGATACAGTCCTAGACCTGTTTGATCATTTGATTGCCATTACAATCTTCTGAGTCCACAATAAATCAATCGACTCTGCAGATGGTAGCTGCCAATACAAGTCTTTCTCTGCTCTCTGATTGACTATCCCTTCCTTGCTTGCTAGCAAAGGAAAGAAAATGATATGACATGTTTCAGCTGATCGAGGAATAACTGGCAAGGGGTCACTTGGTATGACAGCCATCCAGGTTTCAGAAATGACACAAAAGATTTGGATAAAGCCACTGACTGGAGATTTTCAGGAGACACAAATGCATATATTATCTGCATTTCCCTGACCTCTGCATTTTCTTTCATGCTGCACTTTGGGGAATAAATGGTGGGAATAAATATTGACTCCTGGGTCATGACAACTGGGTACATACCTTTGCTACATGTTTAATATTTTTGTTGTAACAATAACTAGTTACAACAAAAAAGTATACATTGTCTTTAGTTTAAGTAGTAGGTCATTGGCGTTCTTTTGTGTCTTGATTCACCCATAAAAGGAGAAGTAAATCCACATATTCTAAAAGGGAAAAAATAGGTTAAAACAAAGATTTGGACCTAATTCCTTAGCAGGACTATCCTGGATGGATTCAACATCATATGCTAAAGGGTCAGGGAATGCAAGATAATTGGAGAATTTGCAGTGAACTCGCAGTGAATGCAGTACGGTTGCACCATCAAATACTTTTGTATTGCTAGAAACAGTGTATGGAAGATATTGCAGAAGTGAGGGGCTAGAAAAGTGGAAAACAACCAGATTATGGAAGGTCTCATGTATAATATTCGGGGTCTTTTCAAACTTGTACTAATTTCCATCACGTTTCTCATTTATTGATTCAATAATCTACATTTTCTTTCTCAAACCTCTCTGTTGATACAAAACATACATGTAGAAAACTGCAAAACTCGGTAAGTTTTCACAGGTTGAATAGATTTATGTAAACAGCATCTAGATGAAGAAACAGAACATGATTGGTACCCAAAATCTCCATATAGCACCTTCCTAATTCCCCCCAAAGATAAGTACCATCCAGGCTTCTAACAACATAGGTTGATTTTACCCATTTATAAACTTTATACAAATGAAAGTGTACAGTATTTTTTCTTTTGTGACTGATTTCTTTTGCTCAACTTTACGTTTGTGAAATTTATCCATATTGTTGCATGTATTTATAGTTAACCTATTGTCACTGAATGTATAGGATTCTGTTATGTAAATATACTGCATTTTATTTATCTCTTCAACTATACATAGATATTTGATTCATGTTTAGTTTTTGGCTATTGTAAGTAGTACTGACAGAGCATTTTTTTTTCTTTTTTTTTTTTTTTTGCTGCATATATGTAAGCATTTCTGTTGCATATACACCTAGAAATGGAATTGCTTTGTTGTTGGATACATGTATATTTAATGTCAGTGGATTCTGCTAAACTGTTTTCCAAAATAGGTGTGTACTTTACAGCTCCAAGAGCAGTGTATGAGAGAAATCATTCTTCAGTTAATTTATTGCACATTTGTTGTGCGTACTCTGTGTGTGAAGGTACTCTGGGAACTGTGGGAGAATAAATGAATGAAGTGTCTACCCTCAAAAAGCCTTCAGTTTAGTCAGAGGCACAGACATACAAGCAGTTAATGACCAGGATTAGGGAGAGATCTAAGAGCTCTAAAACCAGATATGACGTGGGGAGAGTAAGGTGAAGAGACTAATGAGACCCTGCAGCGACAATGAAAATATTAGCTAACTTTCAAAAATTGCTTTGCTGTTTACACAGCACTTTTCTTTTTTTATTTTTTGGGGGAGGGATTTTAATACACTCTTTTGAATTAACACAAATTTTAATTAAAAATATTTGAAATGAATAGACATTCAAACAAAGCTAAAGGGAGATCCATATTCCATACCATACATTCCAAGTGAATCAGGTATCTGAATGTACAAAATGAGTCCATTTTAGTGCTAAAAGAAATCATGGGTTAATTTATTTGAAACCCGAGAGTGGAGAAACCTCCTATCTAGGACTCAATATCCTGATGCAACAAAGTTAAAAAGCTTTCACATGGAGCACTTTTCATAGGTGGTGTTTTGTTTAGTATTTACCACTTTCAACATAGACACCCCTGATTCATTTTTAAATGAAGGAACTGCTTCAGAGAGATCAGTGGCTTTCTGTGGCTGAGCTGAATCTATACTAGCAGTCAAATCCACCCAAAACCATTCTTAGCCTCTTGCCCTATATTTTACTGTCTCAAGAAAGCAAATTTTGAGAATAATGTGGAAGTATAATTAAGCAGTCATATTATCACTCAGTGAAAGGAGTATAAATGATGGAATCAGAAAAGGCTCTATTTCACACAAAAGTTTTGTCATCACTTAACTTTCTAATTTTTCAGAGGCTCTTTTATTTAATTCATAAGAAGGAAACAATAACAATGGCTACTTCACAGAATAATTGTGAAGAAAAAATGAGCTAATATTTGATAAAGCATGTAGTCTATTAACTAATAGCAATTGGCTTCCCAAGCTAAAATTAGAGAAGCTGATCAAAGATAGAGTAGATGATGGGAAAGAATCTGACTGTCTTTGTGGATTAGGAGCTAAATATATGTTAGCCCTGAATGTATTATTTTTTGACTTCATAATTCTGGCCTTGTTAAAAAAAAAAAAGAACATCTGTATAAGGACCCTTGGATAAATTCCCCTTCATGTTTATTCCTCAAGGCTACAGTAACCAAAACAGCATGGCACTGGTAGAAAAACAGACATATAGACCAATGGAACAGGTTAGAGAACCCAGAAACAAATCTACACAACTATAACCATCTGTTTTTTGACAGTTGACAATAACAAGCAATGGGAAGGACTCCCTCTTCAATAAATGGTGTTGGGATAACTGGCTAGCCATATACAGGAGATTGAAACTGGACCCTTTCCTTTTACCATACACAAAAATCCACTCAACATGGACTAAAAACTTAAATTTAAAACCTAAAACTATGAAAACCCTACACGAAAACCTAGGAAATATCATTCTGAACATAGGCCTTGGCAAAGATTTCATGACAAAGACTCCAAAAACAATTGCGACAAAAATGAAAATAGACAAGTGAGACCTAATTAAACTACAGAGCTTTGTTACAGTAAAACAAACTATCAATGGAGGAAACAGACAACCTACAGAATGGGAGAAAATATTTGCAAACTGTGCATCCAACAAAAGTCTAGAAGGAGCTTAAACAAATTTACAAGCAAAAAACAAACAACTCCAGTAAAAACAGGCAAAAGACATGAACAGATACTTTTCAAAAGAAGACATACACATGGCCAACAAGCATATGAAAACATGCTCGACATCACTAATCATTAGAGAAATGCAAATCAAAACCACAGTGAAATACCGTTTCACAGCAGTTAGAATGGCTACTATGAACAAAGTCAAAAAATAACAGATGTTGGTGAGGTTGCAGAGAAAAGGGAAATCTTATACACCACTGATGCGAGTTGTTAGTTTGGCCACTATGGAAAGCAGTTTGGAGATTTCTCAGAGAACTGAAAGCAGAACTACCATTCAACCCAGCAATCCCATTACGGGGTATATACCCATAGGAATAGAAATTGTTCTGCTGTGAAGACACATGTACACGTTATGTTCATCACAGTATTTTTCACAATAGCAAAGACATGGAATCAACTTAGATGCCCATCAACAGTGGACTGGATAAAGAAAATGTGGCACATATATACCATGGAATACTATGCAGCCATAAATAGGAAGAAAAGTCATGTCCTTTGCAACAACGTGGATGCAGCTGACAGTCATTATCACAACTGGATTAAAGCAGGAACAGAGACATGTTCTCAATTATAAGTGGGAGCTACACATTGAGTACATGAGGACACAAAGAGGGAAAAAATAGACATCGGGGTCTCCTTGAGGGTGGAGGTTGGGAGGAGGGTGAGGAGCACAAACCTACCTATCAGGTACAGTGCTAATTACCTAGGGGATGAAATGATTTTTACAACAAACTCCAGAGATGTGCAACCTACCTACATCATAAACCTGCACATGTACCTCCCGAACCTAAACTAAAAGCTGGAAGGAAAAGAATAACAAAAAGAAACAGACTATTGATGTTGCCACAGTGTTTAGGCTCCATGGTCCTTTCCACAGATCTGACATCTCTTGAGAATAATTAGAGTGAGTCAAGTATCATACTTTGCTGGGTGGACTGGCATCCAAGACCCAAATCTGAGAACAACAACCGAAAAAAAAAAAAAAAAAAAAAGAGCAGCACTAAGGAGCCAACAGAAATTGGGTCCAGATACCCCTCTCAGGCTTATTAAGAAGTAGCTTAGGTGGATCTGCCATGCTAGTCATTGTCCTGGCAACCCCATCATCTTCTGTCTCTATAAATAAAGATGGTTACAAGAGGAAGGAGTCTTTGGGATCTTTAGGAGGAGCATATTGAACGTGAAACAAGTGTTGCCTCTATGCCAACAGGGGAGAAGGGATTAGAATGCTTACACTCTACTACCTTGTTCCAATCTAAGGGACATGGAACTCCAGAGAATCATTGTTGAAGCAAAGGCAGTGGCAAGAGAGGAAGAGTGTGCCCTAATTGGATGTCTGCTTAGGCACTGGACCTGTGGATCTGGCGCAAACAGACCCAGGCAGGTGGAAAGAGAGCAGGAAAGAACTGCCAAGCAGAGGGTTGGTGGTGCAGCAGCCTCATCCTTCCACTGTTTAGCCAACAAAGATGTGTGAGTTTTTGTCACATCATAATCGGGCTAGAGCTGCCCTATCTCAGGCTTGAGCAGTCAGGCAAGAGGACACATGCAGCAAGAGGCTTAGAGATGCTCCACTGGTGGTGACAGCAGTGAATGGGGGAAGAAGCAGCAATGAGAGAAAAAGAAAGCCCTTTCATGTCTATGCCCAAGTAGGGACAGTCCAATACACCAATTACATGGGAATTACAACGAAGGCTTTGGAAGGAGTCAGGGATTTCCAAAATTTATACGGTACTTGACAGTTGATGAAGTACTTTCAACAACAGCAGAAACTCATTCATTAGACATGTGCCCACCAAACTGGGTAAATTAGCTCTGATTTCCACAACAGCCCTTTATGATATTTCGCTCATTCACTTTCTAGATGAGGAAACTGATCTGAGAGGTATTAAGAGACTTACAATATCACAAAGCCAATAAAAGGGAAAAGCTAGGATCTAAATCTTGGTCAAGCCTGTCTGACTTTAAGGCCCGTGTTCTTTTTTTGTAATCCTCTCATCAATCATGTGGAGTAGGCGGTATTTTATCTTCATGTTAGGGGTGAAGGAATGGAGGCTAATAAAACTGTAAGTGATGGGAACACCAAGGATCAAGGCCTGAGAACCTACTAGGCTGAAGTCCCAGAATACCTCCTCTTTTCTGACTGCCCAAGTTATGCGAAGAACAAGTTTATTCTTTTCAATTAATATCGAACTGGGTGCTAAATAAATGCTCAATGAATATTGACTCAGTGACTCACTGACTGGCTGCATTATCAAGGGAGAACGGAAATTCTTTTATTTTCTGGAGGTTCATAGAAAATAACAGATACGGATTTTTCTAGTTTAGTGCTTGAGCTAGGAGATGACAGTGATCTCTAGCATCCCTTCTCCAACCCCCAGACTTGATGATTCAGAGCCAATTCAGGGAAATATGATCCCACTTTAGCCAATTTCTTTAATTAACAATTCTGCAAGCCTTCTGTGTTACTTCTTCCTCCAAACTATGGTTCTATACTGGGAAACTTCAGATCATACAATTCTTCCGGAAACATTGATTTTTTTAATTGAATCTTTACAGGATTTTTTTGTTCATACACATAAAACAAGCAACGGAGTGCAATTTATCTTCTGTTTTAATCTTCACTAAGCATTGAAAAGGAAAGAAAATATTTTACGAAAGTAATAAGCTTTTCTGAGGCTCTTGCTAAGGGATTTATTTTCTAACATTCCAGGGAAAAAGCCTAGTTCCCCCTACTACAACTGTCCATTTGACTGCTCATTCCAAAGCCAGACCTTTATTGTACCTTCTTGGAGAACTTCAGAGACCTGTGTGATATTACTCTCTGCACCTCCTGCCTGCTAGAAGACCCTTATTCCCCAGGCAAAGAGGCAGCAGACATTTCTTACTGCCTAATTTTTAGACTTCACACTGATAGAAACCATAGACTGGTGCTTTGACACAGAGTAACTGTGTCCATTCATGGGACCATGAGACAAATGCTCCCTGCCAAATCCCAAGTGCCAGACTCAGAGGCAAGAAGCATTGAAACACCCTTTGGAGCTTTAATGAGGAGCTGACAAGGTCTATTTTTCTAACTCTAGTAGAAGACTTTATCTGCTAACCTGTTTTCTGCCAGATCTGTATTAGTTTCTTGTGACTGCCATAACAAATTACCATCTGAGTGGCTTAAAACAACAGAAATTTGTTCTCTCATGGTTCTGGAGGCTAGAACTTGAAAATCAAGGTGTCAGCAAGCCATCCTCCCTCTGATGGCTCTAGGAGAGAATCCTCTGTTGGCTTTTAGTAGCTCCAGGAGTTCCTTGGCTTGAGATATAATTTGAATCTATGTTCCTGACAAATCTCATGTTGAGTTGCAGTCCCCATTGTTGAAGGTGAGGACTGGTGGGAGGTGTTTGGGTCATGAGGGTGGACCTCTATTGCTTGGTGCTGTTGGTGAGTTCTCACGAGAGCTGTTTTAAATTGTGGCACCTCCTTACCACACCTCTTCCTCCTTTTCCTGCCATGTGAGACGTCTCTTCCCCTTTTGCCTTCCACCACAAGTAAAAGCTCCCTAAGACCTCACCAGAAACTGAGCAGGTACTGGTACCATGCTTTCTGGACAGTCAGCAGAATTGTAAGCCAATTAAACCTGCTGTCTTTTAAGCTAACCAGTCTCAGATATTTCTTTCTTTCTTTTAGAAGTAGAACAAAGCTTTATGATGGAAATCTCTCATGAACACATAGGTGTATATATGTTAGATAAGTGGATAAGGTTGGTACAAAAATTGTGATTTTGCCATTACTTTCTTTTTTTTTTTCTTACGTTGCTATTCATGGATCTGCTTTATAGGCAGATTCTTTTTTTTTATTATTATACTTTAAGTTGTAGGGTACATGTGCACAATGTGCAGGTTTGTTACATATGTATACATGTGCCATGTTGGTGTGCTGCACCCATTAACTCGTCATTTACATTAGCTATATCTCCCAGTGCTATCCCTTCCTCTACCCCCTCCCCACGATAGGACCCAGTGTATGATGTTCCCCTTCCTTTGTCCAAGTGATCTCACTGTTCAATTCCCACCTATGAGTGAGAACATGCAGTATTTGGTTTTCTGTTCTTGCGATAGTTTGCCGACAATGATGGTTTCCAGCTGCATCCATGTCCCTACAAAGGACACCAGCTCATCCTTTTTTATGGCTGCATACTATTCCATGGTGTGTATGTGCCACATTTTCTTAATCCAGTCTGTCACAGATGGACATTTGGGTTGATTCCAAGTCTTTGCTATTGTGAATAGTGCCGCAATAAACATACGTGTGCATGTGTCTTTATAGCAGCATGA
>NW_016807218.1:1119304-1123960 GCF_001698545.2 Rhinopithecus bieti | reverse complement strand
AAGTGTCTGTTCGTATCCTTTGTCCACTTTTTGATGGGTTTGTTTGTTTTTTTCTTGTAAATTTGTTTAAGTTCCTTGTAGATTCTGGATATTGCCCTTTGTCATATGGGAAGATTGCAAAATTTTTCTCCCATTCTGTAGGTTGCCTGTTCAGTCTGATGATAGTTTCTTTTGCTGTCCAGAAGCTCTTTAGTTTAATTAGATCCCATATGTCAATTTTGGCTTTTGTTGCCATTGCTTTTGGTGTTTTAGTCATGAAGTCTTTGCCCATGCCTATGTCCTGAATGGTACTGCCTAGGTTTTCTTCTTGGGTTTTTATGGTTTTAGGTCTTATGTTTAAGTCTTTAATCCATCTTGAGTTAATTTTTGTATGAGGTGTAAGGAAGGGGTCCAGTTTCTGTTTTCTGCATATGGCTAGCCAGTTTTCCCAACATCATTTATTAAATAGGGAATCCTTTCCCCGTTGCTTGTTTCTGTCAGGTCTGACAAACACCTTTGTAACCTTAACAGTATCTCATTTGAGTATGAAAAACCAACACTGTTCATCTCTTCCTCCTCCCTCTTGTTCCCCTCTCTCTTTTTTCACCCTTTACTTCACCTTCTTCCCCCACATTCTATCACTCATTCTCTTTCGCCATTCTACCCTAGACTCCCTCCCTCGTCTCTCTTCCTATTTCTCTTCCACCTTCTTCTGAATTAGTTACCCTTTTCTCAAAATGCTCCTGAGCTCCTGACCCCATGGAAAACCCTCAGAGTGCTTTCTTGGATGAATTTGACACCCTCTCTAGCTAGGGCTTGTGTCTCTGCTGGGTCCCTGCCCCATCACCCAACACCTGGCCCAGCCTGGCCCGTGCTTGTCATGTTTTTACAACCTGGTGGTTTTTCTTTTTAAATTTAGAATTGACTTTTCTCACATGTGAAGTCTAAAATCTGCGGGGTGTTAATTTTAGACCTATTCTTTTAGGAGAAGGCAAAAGACCTGCTCTCTTTGGGCAGATTTTACGAATCCTCAGGAGTATTCAGAACACAAAGCACTAAAAGGTAATTCCACCCCTGAGTGATTTAATAGTTTTTTGGCTCAGCGGGTACATTGTTTTGGTAAATTAGGAAGAAAACTTTCTTTTTTCTGATAACAAAAGTAATAGTTCTTTCTTGAGAAAAAAAGGAAATTTAAAAAAGCACAATGAAGAAAGTAAAAAAATATATATATTATCACCTTTTGGAAATAACCAGACTTAGCTCATTGGTTCCTATTCCTCTAGTCTTTTTTATGTATATGTAAGCACATATTCCTTTTTAGCAAAATTGAAGACATGGTATATGTGTTATTACTATTTTGCATTAATGTTTTATGTCTTTCCTCTAATGTAAGCTTTAATTTTTATGTAATATTTAGGTATATGGATATACTATTGTAATTGGAATAAAATTCAGTAGATATTTTAGATGGCTCAGAAACATCATTTTTGTAGCATGGCAAACATTAGTTGCATTCTAAAAATATTTTATACTGACTCCCAATGACCATGTGACAAAGATGATACTTATAAATAAGTTCAAAAAATTCAATTTTTTTCCTCCCTTTTGGGCCTATGGAATACTATGCTTCCTAGTTCCCTTTGAAGTTAGGTGAAGACATGGAACAGCTTCTGGCCAGAAGTGTGAGTGGAAATGAAGTGTGTCTCTTCTGACTGGGTAGGAAAAATTACCTTTAAGCGTTTCCAGTTTTTCTTTTGTTCCATGTAGATTATAGAGGTCTTGGTTGAGATAATGCCATCACAAAATGAAGCAGCCTTGATTTCTGAGTCACAGCATGAGTGAGAATAAACTTAAATGAATGAACACCTGAAGTTTTTGAACTTTGCATTTCTCAGCATAGGGCTAGCCTATCCTGTGGACTCTTACAGACCACCTATGGCAGTGTCTAACATGGGTTAGAGCATTTCTTGGTGGATGTTTTCAGGATGCAGCAATTAGTAAATTATCATTCAGCTCTTATTGATCGGGGATTTTATATTCAGGTAGAGTCCCAGACCCTAAAGGAACACAAAATTGAGAGGGACACAGTCCTAATCCCCAAAGCAGTCAAGCAAGAATGGCATTGGTTATCAAAATTAAAACAATGGAAATGCTTTCGTGGAGGGTGTACAACTTGCTATGGGACCACAGAGAATAGGTTAACACTGGGGAAGGATCTTGAGGACTTCCAACCTTGACTAGAAAATGACTGTGTCGATGTGGTGGAAGACAATCTTTCCAGGCACAAGGAACAGCATGCACACAGTCACAGAGATGTGAAATGGCATGGTATGTTTGGAAAACCAGGATATTCATGTGGCAGGGAAATGGAGGAAAATAAAACTGTATTGTTTTGAATAAGAGGAAGCTCGATACCTTTCAAGGTTAATTATCTCATTGTTAAATATCTCTAAGAAGGAGAAGTCTCTTTTTATGCAAAATGAAAATGTTTCATCTTGTAACTTTTACTACTTGGCCCTCATTTTCTCTCTGGATGTGCTAAGATGAAAATTAAACCCTTTTTTTGTCATACCCTTTCAAATATTTAAGACACTTTTTATATCCACTTGAATTTTGTGGGTATTTTTTTTTTTTTGAGTTTTAGTTCTGATCTTCTAAAGGTGGTATGCAAAATCTTGCATGAAACATGGTGTATAGTGATTAGTCGAGGTATGTTTGATGAGTGAATGCACAGATCAGTTCAGAGGCCATCACGCTGGTTTCTACTCGGTACAAAAATATGAAGGACAATAATTTATTATAGTTATTAGTTAGCATTTATTGAAAACCTTACTTTTTGCCAGGTAATTTATCAACTTTTTACATGCATATCAGCTTTCTTAATCACAACAACTCTACAAGATAGGTATCATTATTGTTCGTATTTCAGAGATGAAGACTATGAGGTTTACAGAGGTGAAGTACCTTTCTCAGTTATACAGCTCATAAGTGTTAGAGTCAGAATGAACTCATGTCTGTTGAACGTCAGAGCCTGAACTTCCTTATTTTCAAATTGTCTTACGATGTCATTGAACTCTTCCGTCCACACTGGAAAGTGGGCATTTTCTTTCATTTTACCCTTGAGTGTCACGAGTGTCAGAGCAGCTAGAATACCGCTTACTCAGTTCAGAACTAGGATTTGTCTGATTCCGGAACCTGTGACTGCTCTATCCTTCCAAGCTCTTCTGAGGAGAGAGAATGATTTAGGTAGGAATTCAGTCAGGATTTTCTTATAAAGAGAGATGAACTCCAATTCAATGTCTGCCTTACTAACTTCCCTTTCCTTTTATCATTTCACTCAGATCAATCTCGGTGAACAAGCGGAAGAAAACACAGAAGAAGCATAGCTGTTTAATGCCATTTTAAGTGGCTTACAAATATCTGTTGTGATGTGTCAATTGGGGATCACCTTTTCCTACTGCCTTGGGATTTGCTTTCTTTTACGTAGCTTTCATCTGGCTGGGGGACAACGGGGTTCTCCCTGATGTTGGATGAGATTAGCCATAGCAGAAATCACCCTGATTTATTAAGTGGGAGACTTAACATCTGTTCCCTAAATGATCACTCTCTGGCCTTGTGGCAAGTCAGCAGCCCTCTGGAGGCTTTGATTTCCTTATCTGAAATGTAGTCATGAGAAATGAGGTCTCGGGGCTATCTAATTGTGCTTACTGACAAGGTATTGCCTGCTGTACAATGCATTGCTTATGACAGACACACACTCTGCTAAACTCTTTTTATTTAAATCCTCATGACAACCTGATGAAATGGTTATTATTATTTATAAAACTCAATTTTATAGATTAAGAATGAGAGGATCAGAGGAGTTAAATAATCACCCCAAGACATATAGTTATCTGAATGGAATTTGCCCACTCCAACATTGTCATGACTGAGTTGTGGGATTTAGGGTTGAAACCACTGAGGTCAGAATTTGACTTCCACACATAGTCAAGTACTATAACCTCTCTAAGCCTCAGCTGTCCCACCCAGAAAATGGTGACAATAAAAGTGCCTACCTCATATGATTATTACAGTTATTTTTTTGGCAACTTAGACACTAAACTAGATAGAATGTTCTTTCAGAGCCAGGAGTAAATATCATCATAGACTGTTTAAAAAGTGTCACATATAAATTATCACTTAGTAAAAGAATTACATTTTCTTTTTTTAGCTTTTATTTTAAGTTCGGGGTACATGTGCAAGTTTGTTACATAGGTAAACTTGTGTCATGGGGGTTTGTTGTACGGATTATTTCATCACCAGGTATTAAGCCCAGTACCCATTAGTTATTTTTCCTGATCCTCTCCCTCCTCCCATCCTCCACCCTCTGAAAGGCCCCAGTGTGTGTTGTTCCCCTCTATGTGTCTATATGTTCTCATCAATTAGCTCCCACTTATAAGTGAGAACATGTGGTATTTGATTTTCTGTTCCTGTGTTAGTTGCTAAGGGTAATCGACTCCAGCTCCATCCATGTCCCTGTAAAGGACATGATCTCATTCTTTTTTATGGCTGCATAGCATTCCATGGTGTGTATATACCACATTTTCTTTATGCAATTCATAGGGTTATTTTTACAATTAAAGGAGAATATATGCATACAATTCTTTTTTTTTTTTTTTTTTTTTTTTTTTTTTTTTT
>NW_016807218.1:1113516-1119069 GCF_001698545.2 Rhinopithecus bieti | reverse complement strand
CACCTCATACAAAAATTAACTCAAGATGGATTAAAGACTTAAACATAAGACCTAAAACCATAAAAACCCAAGAAGAAAACCTAGGCAGTACCATTCAGGACATAGGCATGGGCAAAGACTTCATGACTAAAACACCAAAAGCAATGGCAACAAAAGCCAAAATTGACATATGGGATCTAATTAAACTAAAGAGCTTCTGGACAGCAAAAGAAACTATCATCAGACTGAACAGGCAACCTACAGAATGGGAGAAAATTTTGCAATCTTCCCATATGACAAAGGGCAATATCCAGAATCTACAAGGAACTTAAACAAATTTACAAGAAAAAAACAAACAAACCCATCAAAAAGTGGACAAAGGATACGAACAGACACTTTGCAAAAGAAGACATTTATGCAGCCAACAAATACGAAAAAAAGCTCATCATCACTGGTCATTAGAAAAATGCATATCAAAACCACAATAAGATAACATCTCAAGCCAGTTAGAATAGCGATCATTAAAAAGTCAGGAAACAACAAATGCTGGAGAGGATGTGGAGAAATCGGAACACTTTTACACTGTTGGTGGGAGTGTAAATTAGTTCAACCATTGTGGAAGATAGTGTGGCCTTTCCTCAAGGATCTAGAACCAGAAATACCATTTGACCCAACAATCCCATTACTGGGTATATACCCAAAGGATTACAAATCATTCTACTGTAAAGACACCTGCATACATATGCTTGTTGCAGCACTATTCACAATAGCAGAGACTTGGAACCAACCCAAATGCTCATCAATGATAGACTGGATAAAGAAAATGGGGAACATATATACCATGGAATACTATACACCCAAAAAAGGACGAGTTCACGTCCTTTACAGGGACATGGATGAAGCTGAAAACCATCATTCTCAGCAAACTAACACAGGAACAGAAAACCAAATGCCTCATGTCGTCACTCATAAGTGGGAGTTGAACTATGAGAACACATGGACACAGGGAGAGGAACATCACATACTAGGGCTTGTCAAGGGATAGGGGGCTAGGGGAGGGATAACATTAGGAGAAATACCTAATGTAGATGAGACGGGTTGATAGGTGCAGCAAGCCACCACGGCACATATATAGCTGTGTAACAAACCTGCACATTCTGCACATGTATCCCGGACTTAAAGTATAATAGCAAAAAAAGAATAGAATCTTTTATTTTCTAGCTATTTTGGCTATTTGTTAGCAAGTTATTGATATAAATGTATTCAGTTTTATTCTTTTTTTTATATTTATACCTTAGTTTTATGCTGTTTCAGTTGATTTTCTTGGATTCCCAATAAATAATAATATTTTAAGTGAAAAAAAAAAAAAAAAAAAAACAAACAAGAAAAAGAAAAAAGAGACCTCAGAGAGCTGCCTCGCCTCTTCCACCCTGTGAGGCCACAGCAAGAAGGTGCCATCTACCAGGAAGCAGGCCCTCGCCAGACTTCAAACTTGCCAATGTCTTGATCTTGGACTTCCAGTCTTCAGAACTGTGACAAATACATTTCTGTTGTCTATAAGCCACCTACTTTGTGGTATTTTGTTATAGCAGCCCAAAAGGATTAAAGACTGAAGGGGAGAAAGGGAGGAAGAGAGAGACGGATGAAGGCTATAAGCATTCCTATAATTTTTTATTTCCCTCAGATAAATAATGCTAGTCTGGTCAGGGTGCTATCCATACCTGAAACAACCTGATTAATAGCACCATTACCTGGATATGCTGTAAGCCAAAGAGCTAAGTCAAAGTAGTGACATGCTGCTAAATTGAAACCCATCTTCATTGTTATAAACTTAGTTCTTCATGACTTCTTGCCTCCTGCCACTCCTGTAGTATCCAGCTGACACACACCTTCTAGTGCTAGAAGAAAAGGCTCACTTTGCAAACTTTTGCTCTGAGTGTGTGGTTGTCCAACACAAGCTTCCCAGGGGCTGTGGCAAATGATCCCATTTCTCAGAAGATTCCTCAATCCTTGTAAACCACCCTCTTCTCGTGGGGCCTCGCGGGAGCTCTGTTAAAGTCTGGGTCACTGAGTGAGGATTAGAATGTGGAATTACATTTCTTCACTTTGGTTCCTCTTTGACGTAATCTTGCCAAATACTTAGGGTTGTATAACTTTCATTAGTCATCCTTTAATTTTTTTTCTTCTGAATTCTATTCCCAAATATTGTTCCATTAACTCTCTCTAATTTAACTTTCATGAATATGCTTCATACAATTTGTCTTACCCTTGGTGAAATAATCTTTCACACATTTCTTTAGCAATATAGTTTAACAACATTTTAACACCATTATAGGTATATAAACACGGCCTATTTTAAGCAGTGTTAAAATATCATGTACACTTTATCTAACGAGTATTATTTTATGAGCCAATAAATGTTTTTAGGCCCATGGCCACAAACCCGACAGTTAAAATGATTAAAATTGAGTTTCTAATTTAAGAACGTGTCAGTTTGACCCTCCAAGAAGCAAGGATGAGACAGAGTTAGGAGTGCAAGAAGTTTTCTGATGGTAATATTCATAAAACAGTAAAGGGGTGGAGAAGATAGAATTGGGCAGGAAAAATATAAGATTCATGATGTAAATCTGATAAAATTTCAGCCAATTCAACAAGACATTTCAGAGCAAAGATTTTCCATTCTAGGAGGCCCTAGTACCCCTGTTTTGCTAGATTATTGGCTGGACCTGCCTGAGAAGAATGTAGACTTGGCTCCAGAGCTGAGGCAGATCCTAATCAGGTTGACAGCTGGTGAACATCTACATGCCAAGGAGAATACAAAGGTACATGTGTGTTTAAAGTAAAATTTTAATACAATTAATTTATTTGGATTTTTTATTAAACTATTTGTATAGTCCTAATAAGCCCTTTCTTATGTTGCCCTGATATGAAAACTTCGTACATACAATCCACTCTAATCAACCTCAGGGCTCACCTAGGAAACACAGTAACCTCAAATCACTGAAGAGAGAGAAAAAGAAAAACCACTTGAAGTGGATTTTATTGGATCAAGGTTTTCCTGACCTGAGGCTTGATCTCTAAAGAGTGGGTCAGTTCCACCAGGTAGACACAGATCCAGATAACAGATGGCTTCCTGAGAACAATTAAAGTTTCTTCCCTGGCCAGTGCACCATTCTCAATGTACTTCTTGAAAGACTGTACACAACCTGCACCTTATCATATTTGCCTTTTTTTCTGATCAAAGAGTATGTAGTGGGTTTAAGGGTTACCCCCAAAAAGAAATGTCCATGCCCCATAAGCCTTCAGAAAATAGAATAATTTTTATTCTCCCTTGACAGTGGAATCAGTGAATCATTGAGTCAATATTCATTGAGCATTTATTTAGCACTCAGTTCGATATTAATTGAAAAGAATAAACGTACACTTGGCATAACCTGGGAGTGTGACCTTATTTAGAAAAAGAACCTTTGAAATATAATTAAGCATCTTGAAATGAGATTATCCTGGATTATCTGGGTGGTCCCTAAATCCACCAACATATGCATCCTTAGAACAGCTAAAAGAGGAGAAGACACAGAGGAGAAGGCCACGTAAAGACAGAAGCAGAAATCAGAATTATGCTGTCACAAGCCCTGTCAGGCCGTTCCTGCATTGCTGTAAAGAAATACCTGAGGGGGTGCGCCCAAGATGGCTGAATAGGAACAGCTCCAGCCTCCAGCTCCCAGCGTGAGCGACACAGAAGACGGGTGATTTCTGCATTTTCAACTGAGGTACCGGGTTCATCTCACTGGGGCCTGTGGTGTCAGACAGTCGGTGCTGGTCCGCCGGTGCAGCCCAACCAGCGAGAGATGAAGCAGGGCGAGGCATTGCCTCACCTGGGAAGGGCAGGGGGGAAGGGAATTCCTTTTCCTAGCCAAAGGAAATTGAGACACACAACACCTGGAAAACTCCCACTCTAATACTGCACTTTACCAAGGGTCTTAGCAATGAGCACACCAGGAGATTATATCCCACACCTGGCCCAGAGGGTCCCACGCCCAGGGAGCCTCCCTCATTGCTAGCACAGCAGTCTGAGATTTAACTGCAAGACAGCAGCCAGGCTGGGGGAGGGGCGCCCGCCATTGCTGAGGCTTAAATAGGTAAACAAAGCCCTCGGGAAGCTCGAATAGGGTGGAGCCCACCACAGCTTAAGGAGGCCGGCCTCCCACTGTAGACTCCTCCTCTGGGGACAGGGCATAGCTAAACAGAAAGCAGCAGAAACCTCCAGAGAGGTAAATGCCCCTGTCTGACAGCTTTGAAGAGAGCACTGGATCTCCCAGGACGGAGGTTGAGATCTGAGAACAGACAGACTACCTGCTCCAGTGGCTCCCTGACCTCTGAGTAGCCTAACTGGGAGACATCCCCCACTAGGTGCATACTGACACCTCACACCTCACACAGTAGGGTACACCCCTGAGACGAAGCTTCCAGAGTGAGAATCAGACAGCAACACTCGCTGTTCAGCAATATTCTATCTTCTGCAGCCTCTGCTGCTGATACCAAGGCAAACAGGGTCTGGAGTGGACCTCAAGCAAACTCCAACAGACCTGCAGCTGAGGGTCCTGACTGTTAGAAGGAAAACTAACAGAAAGGACACTCACACCAAAACCCCATCAGTATGTCACCATCATGAAAGACCAAAGGCAGATAAAACCACAAAGATGGGGAAAAAGCAGAGAAGAAAAGCTGGAAATTCAAAAAATCAGAGCGCATCTCCCCCTCCAATGCAACGCAGCTCATCACTAGCAATGGAACAAAGCTGGACGGAGAATGACTTTGACGAGCTGAGAGAAGACTTCAGTTGATCAAACTTCTCAGAGCTAAAGGAGGAACTACATAACCAGTGCAAAGAAGTTAAAAACCTTGAAAAAAGATTTGACAAATGGCTAACTAGAATAACCAATGTAGAGAAGTCCTTAAAAGAACTGATAGAGATGAAAACCATAACACGAGAACTACGTGACAAATGCACAAGCTTCAGTAACCAACTCGATCAACTGGAAGAAAGAGTATCAGCGATTGAAGATCAAATGGATGAAATGAAGTGAGAAGAGAAGTGTAGACAAAAAAGTGTAAAAAGAAATGAACAAGTGTCCAAGAAATATGGGATCATGTGAAAAGGCCAAATCTACGTCTGATTGGAGTGCCTGAAAGTGACAGGGAAAATGGAACCAAGTTGGAAAACACTCTGCAGCCATCATCCAGGAGAACTTCCCCAACCTAGTGAAGCAGGCCAACATTCAAATTCAGGAAATACAGAGAACGCCACAAAGATACTCCTCGAGAAGAGCAACCCTAAGACACATAATTGTCAGATTCACCAAAGTTGAAATGAAGGAAAAAATGTTAAGGGCAGCCAGAGAGAAAGGTCAGGTTACACACAAAGGGAAGCCCATCAGACTAACAGCAGATCTCTCAGCAGAAACTCTTCAAGCAAGAAGAGAGTGTGGGCCAATATTCAACATTCTTAAAGAAAATAATTTTCTTTTCTTTTTTTTTTTTTTTGAGACGGAGTCTTGCTCTTTTGCCCGGGCT
>NW_016807218.1:1077937-1110351 GCF_001698545.2 Rhinopithecus bieti | reverse complement strand
GTAGCTGGGATTACAGGCGCCCGCCAGGTCGCCCGGCTAGTTTTTTGTATTTTTAGTAGAGACGGGGTTTCACCATGTTAGCCAGGATGGTCTTGATCTCCTGACCTCGTGATCCGCCCGTCTCGGCCTCCCATAGTGCTGGGATTACAGGCTTGAGCCACCGCGCCCGGCCTATATGCATACAATTCTTAAGCATAGTACTTGGCACATACTAACTAATAAAAAGCATTAATTGATAGAGTTAAAGGGTTCAAGAGCGGTGGTTAAGTGGTCACTCTTTTTGGGAGGTGATGAATCTGATAAGAGATGTCCAGAGGAAAACAGAAATCTGAAAAACAATCTTACATAAACTTCTGAGGCCTTATGGATTCAGACATGTGTGGGCATCCAAGGGTTAATAAAGCCAAGATTAATATTTCCTGTGAAGGACAGACTCTCTCAGATGGGAGATTTTAAAATTGATGATTCTTTAAATGTTTCTTTTTCTTCCTTTAAGGCAATGGCTTAAAACAAAAACAAAAACACAAAACAAAACAGAAAACCTTCTGCAATAACAACCTCTTCCATCAGCTAACAAACTAACAACACTTATTTTATCCCTTGGGGACCTGCAGTCTCCTTTGCTGCCTGGGGCTCAGTGGAATTCTCCAGTTATTGTGTGGCTACATGTTCAGCAGCCATTCTTGCATTTTCTGCCTCAGCTCCTTCAGTGTAATTATCTCTCTGTGTTATTTCTACCCCATCAAAATGCATACAACTTGTCAGTGTTGAGCAAGCAGGGCTGTGCTTTGCTGCCAGGGTTTGCTGCACAGATTTCTTACCCTAGTTTGTGGAAAAACTGAGAGTTACATGAAATTTTATGTATACATGCAAACCTACTTTTGGGGGGTAAGAGGGAGGGTGAGAGGGAAATCCCCATCATACCTATACCAAGGATAGAGGTGAGATGCAGCAAGACTCTGCAATAATCATAATAATGGTTGAATGAATTAATTTAGTACAATAGGCAAAAGGAAATACCCCCAATTATTCTTTGATGACCTATGTATTCAGTCACTATATATTGAGCACCTATTACATGTCATTGCTATGCCATACATCAGTGGTTTAACCTTGAACACTGTATATAGGGTCACAGATGACATGAAGTTTATAATCTAATATATATAACAATTCAATACTATGAAGTCAGTGGACTCAGTCTCCTTAGCAAAGTGTAAGGCAAAAGCAAAACCCCGTCATGATGGTGACTACTTTTATTCATCCACTTGTTCATTTATTCAATCGCAAACATTTATTGACAATACTTTATGTTCTGTTTGGAACCATACTAGCAATAGGGGTTACTGGGTCTAATGCAATGTTTCTCTACCTTAACACTACTGACATTTAGGCTGGATAACTCTTTGTTGTGAGGAGCTAGTCTGTGAATTGGAGGGTGTTTAGCAGCATCCCTCATCTCTACCTACTGGGTGCTAGAAGCAGCACCTAGTTGTGTCAACCAAAAATATCTTTGACATCACTGAATGTCTCCTGGAGGTCAAAATTGCCTCCAGTTGAGGATCACAGTTCTAATGTATAAAACATTGCTTCTGACATCAACATTAAATAGAAGTCAGTAAAACTGATAACCACAACAACAATTAAAATGGATGAAACACCTCCTTTTGGTCAGGTTTTTGCCAGGTACACAATCTTATTCAATGCTTACAACAACTGTATGCTGTAAGAGTAAATATTTATTTATGGATCTCTAAAGGTTTATAATGGGTAAGTCTGTTTATAATTATTTCCATATGTGTTAATTATAACCTTCTAAAAGCAAGAATCAATATTTAAAATGTTTAAAGGGGAATGATGGCACCTACATTTTAAGAGATCGCATAAGCTAAAATTAAAAGCCTATTTTAAAGAAGTGTTAGATTATTTTATACAGTAGAAATGATAAAGCAAAAGCTCTTGTATGATAATACATGGCTAAAGTTTTCCTTTTCGTGCTTTAGTTTGTATTGGCTACATTTTCACTGTACGCATTGTGTGTTTCTTTTTAATAGTTTTTTTTGAACACACATGTTATTTGTGTTAACATTTTTATTGAATAACACTTACATTGTAGCTTTCTTATCACTAATAGAATAAACATAACAAGATTTTGGGGGACTTCAGAACAGTAATTAATACTTGAGTTTCAGAGTACAAAGTCACCTTAGTAGGCATCAAATCCAAACCACCCAGTTTATGGATAAAAAATACAAAGCTAAGATTGAATTGAATCGCTCTAGGTTAGAGGGTTTGCAAACTATGGCCTGGGAACCAAATTTGGCTTGTCATTTGTTTTTGCAAATAAAGTTGTATTGGAATACAACAAAGCTCATTTGTTTACGTATTATCCATGGCTGCTTTCAAAGTATAACAGAGTAGATTAGTTGCAACAGCAACTATATGTCCTTTAAAGCCTAATATATTCACTCTCTGTCCCTTTACAGAAAATGTTAGGTCATATCAAAAACTAGGGCTTGAGGAGGACTTTGAGTTGATGTGTCTCTTACTGGACAGCAGCATGGTGGAGCGGAAAATCCCTGGGCTCTAGAATCAGACGAGGTTTTTGAACCTTGTCTTTGTCATCCACAAGCTGTGTGGCCTTGAACAGGATCCCTTTGAGTCTCATTTCCTATTGAGTAAAATTGAGATGAACACGGTCTGCAATTTTGTTATGTGGTTTATAAAAATTTGATAATGTCTTTGATGTGTACTCAAAATAGATTATATTAAAATACAGTGCCCTTTCAACTGAATAACTGTGGCTTTTACTCATTTACTCAATAAATATTTAGCCAAAGACCATTGAAGGAACCTTAGTAGGGACTGAGGGTACAAGAAAAGTAATGACAGACATGGCCTCTAAATTTCATTTCAGCCAAGTAGAGAGTAGGTATGAGAGGGATCTAACCCAGACCTTACTCAGACATGGTTTACTGAAGGAGAGGACATTTAATTCAAGACCTTAAGCAAGCACAGGGATTAACAAGTAGAAGAGGATGAAAGTCAGGTAAGGAATGTTTCAGGCAAAGGAAAGAACAAGAGTAAAAGTTCTAAGATTAGTAAGTCATTGTACACTGAAAGAACTAAAGAAAAAAAGGTCAGTCAAGTTTGAGTGGGAGTTCAATGCTGGGAGAAAGTGGAGAGAGATATGTCTGGGAAGGTGAACATGATGCAGATTCTAAAACGCCAATGGAGCAGCTAGTGTTAGCTGCTTACCCAACAGTCACAACTCCCTTTCTCAAGAACAGAATCATGATTTTGTACACCTGGCAAAATGCCTGCCTTAGGGAAGGCAGCAGATACATCAGTGATTGGTCTGAGGTGAGCTAGTGATTGGGATCTGGCCAATGGAAGAATTTTGAGGTCTTTAAGGAAAAAGTTTTCCAATCCAAAAATAGGAGATTCAGGTACGGTGGCTCATGACTATAATCCCAGCACTTTGGGAGGCCGAGGCAGGTGGATCACCTAAGGTCAGGAGTTCAAGACTAGCCTGGCCAACATGGTGAAACCCCATCTCTACAAAAATTAGCCCCCCTGATGGCAGGTGCCTATAATCCCAGCTACTCGGGGGATTGAGGAGGGTGAATCGCTTGAACCCGGGAGGCGGAGGTTGCAGTGAGCCGAGATCGCACCACTGCACTCCAGCCTGGGCAATAGAGCGAGACTCTGTCTCAAAAACAAAAAACAAAAACAAAACCCAACAACAGCAACCAAAATAAAATAGGAGACAGCCCTTTTCCTCCCTTGTCTCTCTGCTTTGGCTGCAGTCAAGTGAGACTGTGATACTTGGAGCTGTTGCAGCCTTTTGCCCTCATAATGAAAGTGAACAGGCTGAAGATGGAGGGAGGAAATGCATACAGATAAAATTCCAGGGATGATTTGTTGAATTCCATGTTGTCATTCCAGGACTAACTCTGGCTGTACACACCAGTGAACTTCCTGTTACAGAAAGTAGGGCAAGATCAAAAAGGGCTCAAGTGCCAGGGTCAAGTAACATCCCAGAGGAAAAGCAAATGTAACAAAAGCTTTAGTCTCTAATATCGTCTCTCCTGCCCATGACAGAGTACCAAATGGATTAGAAGATTAAATGGACTAGATGATGATTAATGGATTAACTGCAAATAACTGAGCTCCAAGTGACCCTTTGTGAGAAATAGCTAGCCTTCAGTGGAGGCCTCAATTTCCTCATCTGTAAAACATAGGTGATAACAGAACCATCTAAAGGGCTTGCTGTAAGGATGGAATAGTATATAGATTTGGAGCACCAGCACGGAGCCTAGTACCTAGTAAGTGTTCACAATGGTAGGTGAAGATTATTATTCTTCTTTCATCATTTTCTGTAAACTCACATGTCTTGAATGATTTTGACATTCTTAAAGAGTACCCCATGCTGGCATGAATCAGAAATTGCATGGACATTACATAGAGGATTGAATGAGATATTCTTCAAAGCAGCTTTTTTTTTTTTTTTTCCAACCAAACCACAAGTGGTGATTATTAGCATGTTGAGAAATTAATTTACTGTCAAGTAGTAAAGAAGAGAATGGGTCAGAATAGGCAATATTGGACTGCATCCCATGTGGTAAGGATAAAATTATTTTATGAAAGGTTTTGTTATATGTATTTATACGTGTGTGTTAGCTTGTAATTGTAAAATGTATTTCTGATTGTGGAATGAGTTAAAAAATTTGTTTTGACAAAGAATGCTGTAAGGTTTCTTACACCTCCAGCTTCTGTGGTTGTTCTCAGATCGTGCAGCTCATTTCAGCATTCATGTTGCATAACACTGCTACCTGCTGACTCACGGTCAGCAGGCAGTGGCCTGCTTGACTGGAGTTTTCACCACTGCTCTGTGTTTTCTTGAGCAGCCCTGTTTCATTATTATAGAGAACTAAGGAAGGTGGGTATCTTCCATAAAGGGAACTCATTACCCATTAAATTAAAATGGAAACTAAACCGGTATCTTGAGAGGTCTCAGGTGGGCTTTTCAGCCCAGTCCACAGGACAGTGGAATCATAGCCTAGAAGGTAAATGGCCCACATCCTACGAGCAGAGTTACTTTGTAGGTTTTGCAGTTGTGGGATGCATTTCTCCATAGGCATAGTGAGCCCCTCTCATTTCCTCTTTTAATTGTAGCCTGTACTATTGACATTGGGGACTGTGAACTGGGAATGTGGGCAGCAGGTTTTTAGTGGAAAAAAACCCCAACTTTTATTTGACCTTTTCTTTTTTCTGGTCACTTAAGAAGAAAAGAAAACTGAGAAAATATGTAAAATGCATATATATATATATATATATATAGATACATGGAGATATTTATGTAGCACCTGCTCTATTTTCAACACCGTCCCATTGCCTACAATAGATGATTGCCTAAGTGCTATAAGTGGTGCTGCGGAGGAAGACAGGATTAGAATCAGACACTTTGTTTTCAAGTGCCTACTCTGTTCACTGCTTGTGTGAACTTGGACAAATCACTGACTTATTCTGAGGTTTGGTTAGTAACAAAAGCTGGATTTTAGGGATTACCTGCCAGTGTCAGGCGCATTGCAGATGACAATTCTAAACCTGAAAGCAACCGTGAGAGGTAGTTGAATATGTTAAGTGACAGTGTAGGCCTATGTGGCTAGTCAGAACCAGAATCTAGAGTTGAACGTAAATCTCCTTTGTTCTAACGCCCACAGTTTTTCCATTATATTTCTCTGTTTACCTTAAAATGGAGATTAAGATAAAAATGCGTGTCAACTCCCGAGGTTGTCTTAAGGTTAAAACTAGCTAAAGTAAATGCAAAATTTTGATCACTGTTACTGTGATTATGGCCATTATTATTTTTAGGAGCACGAATATGCTTATTTTTACAGCAACTCTTATTACATGCATACTTTTATTAATGTTTATTTATGTGCTGTTTCCTGCCCTAGACTGTAAGAGTCTTGAGAGAAGGGATCCTGACTTATTTGATTGTGTATTGTTAGTAACTTACACAATGTTTGGCATATGGTTAAGTGCTCAATATTTGGTCTACTGCAATGAAAATATGTATAATTTCCACTCTTCAGAACACTTCTATATTTAGAGCCATATCTGTGTTTTCAGAATTCATCTTTCAAATTGCAAAAGTTAAAAGGGGTTGGGAAAATAAGTATCAACATATTGCTAGAGACTATAGATAAATTATCTTTTTTCTTTTTCTTAGATTTTCTAATTTTGTTTCATAATTATCTTTTAAAATATTTTCTAATTTTCCTTAATATACATATTTTATTTATGTAATTAATATTTTTGGTTGTTTTAAAACAAATTCACTAGAAGGAGTAACATATTGATCTACTGAAAATGAGATACATTAAAACCATTATTTTGTCAGATAAGTAACAATAAAACCATTATTTTATCAGACATTTGAAAGGGATAGAATAGAAGGCTTGCAACTTGTGTCTGGGTTGGGATAAGGGAGGGAAATTTCCTAGACTGCCAGGCTTCTGTATGAATCATAGAATTTCATTTGTAGGGGGTAGTTGAAGTTAACTCATGACACTACCTCAAGATATTCTTTTCACAGTCTCTGATGGATAGCTGTATATCTTCTAAGTTAGTATTCCCAGGGATAAAAATACCAGCTACCATGCAGAAAATCTTATTTCATTGTTAGTAAGGAAAGATTGTGACAGTGTTCCACAAGTAGAGTTAAACATCGCCTCTCTGAAGTCTTGACTATTGGCCCCACTTAGGCCCTTGAGTGGCAAAAAATATACAGAATATTATTTCCACTTCCCTGGTCCTTAGCTACACCCCACTGAAAACACCCTGTCTGTTAACCATTCCAGATATGCTGGCTCACAGCCCTCTCAGCATTTTGGTTGGCGATTTCCACACAGAGACTTTATGGGGATGATGAAAGGATAGGCTTTGGAGGCACACAGATCCAAGTTCTAACATGTGCTGCATTCCCTATGGGCTGTGTTAAAGCAATAGTAAAAAGTACAATAATAATAAAAGATAAAGATGATGGTAATGACAACAGCTGACATTTTTGGGTGCTTCCTATGAACTAGTTACTGATCAATGGGCTTAAAATATGTTATTTTAATTGACAAGTAACAATTGAGGTAGCCATACTCCCATGTACACTGTAGCATTATTCACATAGGCAAGATAGGGAAGCAACGTAAGTGTCCATCAAGCAATCAACTGATAAAGAAAATGTGATATAAAAACACAACGAAACACTATACAGCCTTCAAAAAGAAGGAAATCTTATGACTTGTGACAACATGGGTGAACCCAGGGGACATTATGCTAAGTGAAATAAGCAATGGGCTTTCAATGCAAAATCTCGTTTAATTCTCAAACTCTGAAAATATGGGGATAGCAGTAGTAACCCATATGAAGTTGGGATGTGGTTTAAGTAATATAATGTGTATGAAGTGCTTAGACTATGAGTACTAGAATATAATGAGCATTTCATAAATATATAATAATAACAGTAATAATAACTTCATAAATATATAATAATAACAATAATAATAACCATGGCACCCACAACAGGCCATTATACCCTAAATGGGGTAACTTCTGCAGAGTACAGGGGTGGCAGCTCTCCTATCTGTACAGCATAGTAGTATTCATTGGTGGGAATGGGAATGGAAAATCACTGACAGTAAATGGGACAGAGGGGAAATAAAAGGGCAGAGTTATGGTTCCAGATCAAGCTGATCTGTATAGCCATTTTGTTTGGAGGCAAGGATCTGAAATGGAATATTCGATTAGTGACTACATTTTAAATTATTTTTTTTTCAGAATCATATTCTGGGTGATGGTGTTTGTGTAGGAGGGTCCTCAAAATGTCTTCTGGTAGTATAATTAAGGGATTAAGAGCATAAACTCTGTGGAATACTATACAGCCATAAAAAGAATAAAATCGTTTTGTAGCATCATGGATGGAACTGAAGGCCATTATCCCAAGTGAAATAACTCAGAAACAGAAAATCAAATGCTACATGTTCTCACTTAGAAGTGAGAGGTAAACAGTGGGTACACATGGGCCTACAGAGGGAAATAGTAGACACTGGGAACTCCAAAAGGGGGAAGGTTGGGAAAAAAGAATATATAGAATATAATTTCTGTACATGATAATATTTCCGTATACTGTAATATTATTCTTTCTGTATACTGAGCTTGGGTACAATGTTCACTGTTCAGATGATGGGTACCGTAGAAGACCAAACCTCACTGTTATGCGAAATAGCCATATAGCAAACATGCACATGGAACTCATGAATCTTGTAAACAGCGAAAAGAAGTATAAGCTTTAGAGTCAAATTACCTCTGTTCAAAACCTGCCTCCAGAGTGTACCACCAGTTCGTCCATCTGGCCAGCTTTCTTAACCTCTCTGTGCCTTAGTTTCCTTATCTATAAAATGGTGATAATAATCCTATGGGCCTTACTCAGTTATTTTGAAGCTTTAATGAGTATTAATAGGTATAAAATCCCAGAACACAGCATGAAAATGTTGGCTATTTTACTTTCCTGTGGAATAAGGAAGAGACAAGATCAGAATTATTCTTCCTTCCTGGACCAGCTAGCTCTTTGAAGGAAGCCTCAGCATAACACACACACACACACACACACACACACACACACACACACACACACCCACCCTCCAGTCTCTAAGCTCTAGAACAGAGACTTCCTTTGAAGGTGTCATGTCCAAGCTGTCCTTGGCCTTGCTGCACTGCAGGACCATTCATTATGAAATCACCTCTCACTGCAGGAAATCAGAATGCGGCAATATTGAAATGCTTGTGTGAGAAAGAACATAAAGTGGAGGTGCGAGGCAGAGCCCTAGTGAAAATCCACAGGCTGGTGCATAAGCAGAATGCAGCCCTTTCGTTTATCTTATTAAGAAATGTTTCACAGACAGCCTGAATTAGATTACTGGAAATGTTAATTTATCTTCTAACGCTATAGTCTGATTCTCTGTGTGTGTGAAAGATACATTTTGCTTAAATCTATTTTTGAATAAATCCTCACAATATTGTTCAAGGTAATTGATGGTGGAGGTATAGGACATTTCTCAGTAATACACAAACAAAACCAAACTCAAATCATGTAAATTGCTTCATTCGTAGGGATAAAACTAAATTGCTTGGCAAGGCAGGGAGTCAGAGAAAACAGGAAAGATCCAGAGGGAGCAGTGGAGGAATGATGACTGCGTTTTTCTTATTATTTCTGCGTCTGTCAAAATGGAATGTGCCCCCTCCTATTTTATATTCTTAACTCTATATACAAGGCAATCAATGGTGTTATAAATAAGTCTGTTTTTGTTATGGGTATGAGACTGCTCAGGAAATGGAATAGAAAATTACTTTCTAGTCTGGCCTCAAAATCAATTTTTTCCAAATTATTTTTCTTACAACACTTCTATTTGTCTCTTGGAATTTTTTTTCATTTGCCATCACCCTTCCCTCTGTTAAGGTGCTCCGCCTTGTCCTTTTGTACTTGTAATCTGTGTTATAAAATCAAGCCTATAATTATGCATTGTTATTTTTCTCATCTAGACTGTAAGATTCTGGAAGGCAGGTCCATTTCTTAAACTTCTCTCTGCCCTGTGGAATGTAGTACAATGTCAGCAACCTGACAGTCATGTAGGAAAATTAGGATCTCACATTTTGCAAAACGCTATCACACAGCAACGCTTCACTGAAGGCCTATTATGTGTCTGACAGTGAGCTAAGCACTTCCTGTCATTCATTCTTCACCCATAGTGATTGCCCCAGTTGTCATGGTGGGAGGTTCCTTTTACTCTCCTCATCCCAACCCAAATATCCGTGAGCCAAAGCTGACCTGTTTAGGGAAAGAGAGTGCCTTAATCCATTTGGAATGCTATAGACTGGGTGGCTTACAAACAACAGAGATTTGCTCCTCACAGTCTTGAAGTCTGGAAGTCCAAGATCAAGGTACAAGCAGATTTGGTTTATCTGGTGAGGGCCTGATTCCTGGTTTATAGACAACTGTCTTTTTTCTGTGTCTTCACATGGTAGAAGGAGCAAAGGCGCTCTCTGGGACCTCTTTTATATCAGGGCACTAATGCTGTTGATGAGGACTCTACCGTCATGACCCAGTCACCTCCCAAAGGCTCCATGTCCAAATGCCATGGGGATTCGATTTCAGCAGATGAATTTGGGGTGGGGACATAAACATTCAGTCTATTGCATACAGTAATCAAAGCTGAGCCAGTCAGATGCTTGATGCTTCCTTGTAGAAATGTGAAACTGCAGTGGAACGAACACATGTTCTGTGATACTGCCCTAGAAAGAAAGTTTCACAGGCTTCACCAGTCTAAGTTCCCTCTCCAACCTGGACAGGAGATTGCCTCAGATTATGTGAGTTGCTTCTATTTTCCAATAGCCTCAACTCCAGTTTTGGGGAATAAGGTGTTAAATGATTTGCCTCCAATCCTCTGGCTAATGAGTAGAAGAGGTCTAATAGATCCCAAAGCTCTTAATCTTTACTATCACACACAGGGAACTTCTTATTTCAATCTCACTATAGTCTTATAAAGTAGAAATCCTACTCCTCTTCACTTCGCATTGTAAGATACAGAAGCCAAGAGAGTTCACTGAGTTTAACATCACTAGTGGTAGGTGATGGAACTGGTCTTGAACTAACTTCTAGCTTCTCACAGAGTCGGCTTTGGAAGGGTTTTATTGAATCTCCACTATGTTCCAGGCTCTTTCAAAAGAATTTTTACAAACGAATTCAGAATTACTTCCTACAAAAACTATTTGTTCTGTGGAGATCAATGCCATACTCAAACCCTTCCAAGGGAAGCTGAACCATCGTCTTCCCCCACCCTGCTTTCTTGGTGGTCAGATCGAGGTAGCTAGGGCTCAGCAATGTGACTTTGAATAGAAAAGTTAACTGGGTCAATGTGGTTCCTGCCACCAGGAATTTGAAACTGGAAGCTAGAAACAGGAGCTGAGATGTATGGGTGATGTATGGGTGAGGATATGGAGGAGGGGCAGTGAGGTCATGTTAGTCCTATTCAGGCTTAGGTAATAAGGGAAGAGAAACCAGAGGTAGGCACATGAAGCCTTATGTCAGAGAGAGGAGAGTGGAATTCTTGTGCAGAAAGAAGCAGAGAAAGAGAGGCATGGAGATACACACAGACAGTCACACACACATACACACACAGCCTGTCTACAGTAGTCAACAGCCAGCTTAGCAAGGGTATGATAAACTAGAACAGAGCTCCTAAATGGGAGGACTGGTACCTGAGCAGGATCTCAGTACCTGTGCCACCTCACATTACTCCAGCTGTTATGTAGGAAAATCTGAAAGTCAATGAAGACCCCAGTGGAAAGATAGAGGGGTTGGGGCTAAGAACCTGAGGTGGGATGGAATTTATTTATCAACAAGTTTGAGAGTTTTTCAATATTTAACAACTTGTACATTTTTACTGGCAGAATATCAGGTCCATAAACAACTTCCCCTCCCTGCCTACTAATTCACAGTGTGGCCCTGGAGAGAGAGTGGAAAAAAGTAGCTAATCTCTAGGGCTATTTCCATCCCTGATAATGTTTTACTTCAAAGTCCCAGTTGTGTACCATGCAAATTCTTATAGTAAATGCTGCTTCTTCCCTGCTTTTAAAGTCTGGCCACCTTACAAAGTAAAATAAATAACCTGAAATGATAAGAGCGTATAAGCGGGATTTAATCACGGGTCTTGGGACTCCAGGATTCTTTCTGTAAAACCATAGTTATCTCAATGTGGAGCAAAGCCTGGAACAAGAGAATCAAGTGGTACCATTTGTAATAAGAATCACAATCAGTGCCCTGGACTGAAGCCCTTTGTTTTACTCCTCAAGTTCTCTCTCAGAGCCCTGATTGGTTCTTAATAGTTTGTAGGGAGCTCAGCTACTGCACCTACAAATGGTGTCAGCAGGCATAATGAAATCATTTTGAATTGCATTATAAACATTTCATGTGTGCAATCTTTAGGTCTCTGGAACATTTAGAATTTGGTTCAACCTGGACCCATATGCATTTGTTTGTTTGTTTGTTTTTTGAGAATCACTATATGGTGACTATTCTAAACTCTGGAGAGACTTAGGCTCTGGAGAGACTAAACAGGCATGTACCCATCCTGGAGATGTTCACAGCCCTGGAAAGGCAGTCAAGGAGGAGGAGGAAGAACAAAAAAAAAAATTGACTAAGTGTATTATCACTTAATCCATTCATGAAACACACATATACAAAACGATGTGTTTTAAGAATTTTATTTTATTTTTTAGATGAAGTCTCACTCTGTTGCCCTGGCCAGAGTGCAGTGGCATGATCTCGGCTCGTTGTAGCCTCTGCTTCCCGGGTTCAGGTGATTCTTGTGCCTGACCCTCCTGAGTGGCTGGGATTACAGGCATGCGCCACCATGCTTGGCTAATTTTTGTGTTTGTAGTAAAGACAGGGTTTCATCATGTTGGCCAGGCTGGTCTTGAACTCCTGACTTCAAGTGATTCGCCTGCCTCCACCTCCCAAAGTGCTGGGATTACAGGCGTGAGCCACCTTGCCCGGCCTGTGCTTTAAGAATTTTAGAATAGCTGCCAATTCGGAAGATGGTCTGAGGAATATAAGTAGGTGTGGAAATAAAGGGAAGAATTAAATAAATACATTAATTAATTTTAGAAAAGGAGAAAAGAAAATATATACTAATGAAAAACAAGCATTTCATGCAAACATTGCAGGTCATGAGCAACAGCAGCAGAATAGCATTTAGTCTTCCAATTGCACAAAGCTTGTAACTTTCAGGACTAAATCTGAGGGAGCTGAAGTCAGCACAGATGCCTGGACATGGAAGCAGGGAAGGAGGGCCAGGGCAGCAGCAGAAATGAATGGGAACGTGGAACTAGCTGTGCCATGCTCCTACTGGCTAAGGAGATAGGTTGATTAACCCATGAGGGCAGACCAGCAGCCAGTTGATACCACACTCACATGGCATTGACACCTGTAAGTTATTTGCAATTTATTGAGCATATTCAGTATGTTCGGGCTTACGGTTACAACTCGCCCTATAAGCAAATTAGTTTATAGTGGTTTCTTTATGCGACCATGAGCTTAAAGAACTCCTTTGGTGTCTTCTGATGCTGAGGTCAATTCCATACAGCATGATATCAGGGGACTCTGTTCAGATATCTTATGATGAGCCAGAACTCAAAGTGAGTGGTATGTTGAGTGTTTACCCCATACAATCTCATTTATTTGTTAGAGTCTAGCAAGGTATTACTGTTCTCATTTTCACACAGAAGACTTAAGACTTATAAAGATGAGTTCACTTGCCCAAACCATAAAGTTCATTAGCAATGGTTCCAGGACGTGAACAGAATCATATCTAATTTCACAACTCATGCCCTTCAACTAAACCTCACAGGAGATCTACCAGTGCCCACTTTGTACAACTTATATTCCCAGAATATTTGTTCACCAGTATTAGGATTTCTTCATTAATTTCCGTGCACCCTGGACTATAGCTATGGGGAATTTTTACATATTTCTATGAGTCAGTGCTTCCCAAACACAGCTCCCTCACTCCTGCAGCTGTGGCTTTGTTTAGGTAACGAGCCTGGTCACCATTTCCTCATCACTTATTTCTCTCCACTCATTTAAATCTTCAAAACTCAATCATTCTCTCATCTGCTTTCCTTACTACTGCCCCACGATCTCAAGCCTTCCTGCATCCTTTGCACCAGTTGGCAGTCCCAAGCATATATTTTTGCAACTAATTATGTCCTGCTTCAAAATATCCCCTAATTATTTACACTTATAAGTTTCATCTGTTCAACTGCATACATATGGATTCCCTGATATCCTTGTTGATTGCTCTTTAACAAATCCTAAGATAGTCTGGAATGTGGTTAAGAACATCATCTTTCTCTACCCTGCTTCTGCTTCTCGTCTCTGTCTCAGTGAGTGGCACTCCCAAACTCTGTTGCCAAAGTGACAGTCAGAAGTCACCCTGGAGTGCCCCCGTTTCCACATGGGCCCATATTTAATCAGTTGCCAAGCCCCATCCGTCCTACCATCCTAGTACCTTTTATCCTTACTGCTGTTACTTAGATTTAGGTTCCCATCATCGCTCACTGGACTGATGCAACAGCTTTCTAACTGGTTTTCCTGTGCTAGCTTGCTTTCTCCAATGTGTGGTTCATACTGCAGACAAACTGATATGTTTTATTTTTATAAAATGAAGATTTAATAATGCCTCTCCATCATTGGCTCCCATTGCCTTGGGATCACTATCCTTGGAAGATCATTATCTTAAGGGATTTTCAGTGATGAAGATCATGAAGACCAGAAGGCAAGAGGCAGGAAACTTGCTGCCCAGGCTCCTAGGTCAAATGAGAATAGGCGAAGAAGACCTGCAGGTAACTGATTTTCAGCTCAGCTGGCACATAGGAAGACATCAGATACTGAAGGCACAAGTTGCTTTCAGATGCAGTGGATACATTTGGTAGGAGCTTCTGGGGTCCTCCCCTGGGGAAGCGAATGCAACAGAAAAAGCGTAAGAAGACAAGGGTCTCCCTCAGACACCCTCACCTGGGCTGGCTTCATACTTTGCACTTGCTGTCCTTTCTGCCTTGGATTGCTTTTCCTCAACTAATTGCAGTATTGCATTCTCATTTCCTTATGAGAGACTATTTCTGACCATCTTATGTGACATAACCAACCTCTCCAAAATGAAACTCCCCATGCCTTTTGCCCTGCTTTGCTTTCTTGCCCTACATTTATTCACCGTTTGTCATTCCATATATTTACTTGTCATGTCCCTTATTCTAGAATGGTTTGGAAGCTCCTACTCTGTGCTTTCAAATTTATCCTGATTTGTAAATGCTTGTTAATTTTCTGTCCCTCCCCATCACTCTAGATTGTGAGTTCTTAAAGGAGGAACTTTACTTCTATGAAGGATATAGTTCACTGCTATATCCTTGGGAGTAGCTGTCATTACAATTGGTCCTAAAATAACACAGGAGTTAGGAGTGCTGACACTCCCCGCAGTTGAAAATTTGTGTATAACTTTTGACTGTCTCTAAACTTAACTACTACTACCGTACTGTTGACTGGAAGCCTCACCACTAACATAAAGTTGATTAACACACATTTTGTGTGTTATATGTATTCTATACTGCATTCTTACAATAGAGTAAGCCGAGATCATGCCATTGCAATCCAGCCTGGGTGACAGAGTTGGACTCTGACTCAAACAACAAAACAAAACAAAAGACATTGAGCACTGTCTTGACAGCAATGGGAAGCCAGTGAGAGCTGCAGAGATGAGTAGGCTGCCAACAGGAAAAGATAGGGGAAAACAGTGGGGGAGTGAGGCAGTGCATTCCTGGGAGAACAGCCCAGGAATCGCCCCAAGGCCAGAGAGTGTTGGTGGATTACCATGACTGTGGGTTAGTAAACAAACATGAAACTGGACCCCTAGCTCTGGCACGCCATTGGGTATGGCTTCTGTCCTTTCCCTAGCCCTCTCCTTGCATACATTGATCTGAAAAGTGGGATTCTGCTGAGATAACCAAATTTATGTGACAGTTGTCAGCTTCACTTATGTTTTAGGGATAGAGAAGAGGGAGTGAGAGAGGGAAACAGCAGGGTATTCCCAAGGTGATGTTTTGTGTGGCACCTTCCTATCCACAACTAACTCCACCCCTACTCTTGAGTCTGTTGTTCCTTCTGCTGCCCCACTGATAAAGACAGGTAAGTCAGGCCAGTTTGATGAAGGAGGCAAGGCTGATTTGGAAATGACCCTTTGAAGAGCTGGGAAATGCCTTTGCTGTGCAGTAGGTGGCGCTCTTGCCTCTGTCTCAGAACTTTCTGAGGTTGAAAAACCCTTTGACAAATTTGTTTCTTCTCTGCTCTTGGGACCTCAGTCTCGGAAATGATGAATCGTAACCTGTGCAGGGAGGAAGAAGGGGAAAGATGACTAACAGGTGTTGAAATGTTTGTATGTACCAGGCATGTGCAAGGCACATCGGTATACAGAATCTTCTTCAGTTCACACAACTCTGCAGTCCCCCTCTACCTCCAACCCTGCCCCTCTCCCTCCCTCTTTTCCTAGTCCCTCCTCCTGCCATCTTGATTTTCCTCATTACCATTGAAACCATCATCGATTGAGGACTTACTATGCGCCTGGCACCAGCCCGAGCCCTCTCATACACGATTTCATTTCATCTTTCCACCAAGCTTCTTTGTTGGGTTCTATCGTTGTCCTCCTTTTGCAAATGAGGAAATTGAGCCTTGGAGGGATCATGCAATTTTTCAAGAGTAATAAATGGTAGAGTAAAAACTTGAGACTAGTTCAGTCTTCCTCAACCATAAAGTACTGCACTTTTTCTGTTACATTGTGTTGTTTGATTTTTAAGGTTCATCTTTACAAACATAATCCCTCCTCCTCCATATTCAGCTAAGAACTTCTGACCTTTTTTCCACACCACAGTCTGAGCACTGAGACACAGGATGTCAAAATGATCCCTCCCTACAGCATCACAAGTGTTCACATCTGGATTCTTGAGACTGAGGAGATCCGCTTTTACCCCTGCTTCCCCTGCTCCACTCATTCCCAGTATTAGTGTGCACATCTATGTCTTTTGGTAGCTTGTACGCTCATCTGTTATCCATTTATTCATTCAGCCCTTCATTCATTAACCACATCAGCTAACATTTAATGAACATATGCTATGTGCCAAGCACTGTTCTAGAGAGGCACAGTTTAATAAAATAGAATCCCTGATCTCAAGAGCTCACAGTCCAGTGGAAGAGACAGACCATTCAATCTGCCACTTATCACAATGTGATATGGCCCTTGGCCAGGTGTAGTGGCTCACACCTGTAATTCCAGCATTTTGGGAAGCTGAGGTGGGCGGATTGCTTGAGCCCAGGAGTCTGAGACTAGCCTGGGCAACATGGCAAAATACCATCTCTGCAAAAAGTACAAAAATTAGCTGGGGATGATGGCATGCTCTTATAGTTTCAGCTACCTGGGAGGCTGAGGTGGGAGGATCGCTTGAGCCCAGGAGGTTGAGGCTACAGTGACTCCTGATTGCACCACTGCACTCCAGCCTGGGGGACAGCAGGTGACACCCTGTCTCAAAAACAAAAAGCAAAGAACACAGTACATGATATTAAGTATATGTAGAATTACAGTACATAGTACTAAGTACTTGTACACTAGAAGTACATGTACTAAGGGGTACAATGAAACTATATTAAATGATTGAGTGAATAAACCCAGCCTGGGAGTCAGGTAAAGCTTTCTGGAGGAAAATAAGCCACATCTGAGAGCAGAGAAGGAAGGGAGGAGAATTAGCCAGGTGAAAGGGGTGGGAAAGGGGTGGGACTAAGGGTGCATTTCCTCTATGGGTGCAGCAGTAGCAGGTGCCCAAAAGTTGCACAGGTTCTGGAACAGATGCCTCGCTCATAGTGCTGTGCATAGTGGGTGGTCAGTGAAACCCAGGGATTCTGTAGGGATTCTATTTAGGCCTCTGTTGCACAACTATGGGGAATGGTTCCACTATTTCCTTTATGCAGATCTCATTCACAAGAGTGTTGCTTCTCTTTGAGTCCAGATATCTCTGTCTGCCCTTTTTGATGTTGCCTGTCATTTGGTACCACCACATCTATCCCTTCCTTTCTTGGATCTTTCCCAGCCCACACCCTTTGTTCCTACACGGTACAGATCTTCTCTGCTTTCTGCATACACTTCACTCTCCATGGCTTTCCTTTTGCAGTTATCTCCATGTAGAACACCCTTTCTCTATTCTGCATAGCAAAGTCCTTTCAGTCCTGCAAACGCCACTGCTGCCGGGAAGTGATAACCTCTGGCCCAAATTATCTGTACCTTCTTTAAATCCTTGTACTGATTTTGTAGTCATGACCAGACAGCTTATCAGTTTACTGTGAGTCTCATTCCACCTCCTTAATTCACTTGGAACAGTCACTGCATCTTATAGAAGTGAAGGCACATCCCCAAGGTCACACAGTGAATTAGGACCAGAGATGAGCTTAGAATCCAGAATCTCCACTGGCCCCAGCTTTCAGCAATTTTCTGTTGCCTCCAGATATTGGTAATTACCCTTGTCACAGCCTACTCAACTTTCTCCTCACCGAATTTTGCCATCTCCCGTCTCCTTCTCACCCTTTTCCAAATCTGTACCTCTTCTCAGCTTCTTCTGGAAACACTAGAGTTTCTATCCTCATGGAGAAACAAACAGCTCAGATGCATCTGCCCTGAGTCGTGTCTCTGAGTTTCAAAGTCTCCTCTGCATGTATGCTGAAATGTGTGCCTCCAGGTGCCATTCACTTTGCCAGGGTGTTTTGGGGATGTAGCTAATATTCAAACACAAAGCAGCATAGACACACACATGCTCGTGCACACATGCACTCTAGTAACTGAAAATGCTTCACCACCCTTTTATCCTTTTTGGCATTTTTAGCTACCTGTATTGAGAGTAAATTGAAGACTAAATCACCAGATCTAAATCTATTTGGGTGCAAATAGAATTTTCATTAGGAATAGTTAGAACAGTTGATGGCCTGTGTGGGCTAAGTGAGGATGGACATGGGATTTGGGGTCAGGCAGACCTGGCACCTGTGAAGTCTATGAGTCCTTCCCTAGGCAGGTCATTGAATTTTGTAACTTTAGTTTCCTCACTTGTAGATTGGAGCCAGAAAAGGACAACTCCATCTCAAAGAGGTTTTGCGATTGGGTTCCCGGACCCCCTTTCTCCCACCCTTGATACATACTTCAAATGAGCAGAGCGGTCATTTATTTTACTCTTTCTCCACCGTTTAATGGCTTCTTATTGATCTCAAGATACAGTCTAAACCTACTGTATCATGCACGTGACATACAGCCTCATTCATTTTGTAGGCATCGATTAACTACTCTTGCTGGGATTGTGTTAAGTAATGGAAAGACTACAAGAAAGGACTACAATCCCTTTTCTAAAGAGACTCACTCTTTCTGCCCCTTCCCTACAATACTGCCATGCTGAATTGCTGAGGATCTCAGAACTCACGATTATGTTCCAACTCCTGTATCTTTGAAGATGCTCTTCCCCCTGCCTGATTTTTTTTCCCAGTTGTCTCCCTGGAAGATTGTACTTAATTTTCCCATCCCTACTCAGGTGGCATGTTTTCTATAAAGCCCACCCTGAATACTCCACGCAGAGTCACCTTCTCTTTCCTCCGTCCCACCTCCATACACCCACTTACTGTTGTCCCAGTTCTCTCCCTACTAGTAGCATTTATTTGCATACATTGTCTACCTCCAGAGAATAGGGACTACAATCTATTCAATCACTCAGCTCTTCTCCTTATCATCAGCCACTGAGTGCTTACCATAGACAAAACATCAGGTCAAGTTTGTGTATCTTATCTCATCTAATCGTCACAGCAATTATATAACCCTCATTAGTGTATTAATTTTACTGATGTAGAAACTGAGCCTGAGAGCAGTTAAAGACCTCGTTCAAGGTTACCTGGTAAGTGTCAGAGCCAAGATTTGAACCCATGCCATCTGGCTCCTGAGTCAGTGCCCTTACCATCCTGCATACTCTTCATTGTAATGGCTAATAGGCTTATGCTGAGTGACTGGATTGAGCATTACAAAAATTGTTCCATCATATTATAGTTGTGCATGCGTATCATCTACTCAGTGCTTTTTAAACTGCTTGTAGTGAAGGACTTGGGTGTTGTTAAGCTTCCATCTTTTGTGGACAGACACTTTTGTACAATACAATGAAAACTGAATTACTAGAAAAACAGTCATGCACTCAGATATTGTGACTATATTGAATTGCTTTTAATGTTTCTAAATATTTACTCTCAGTTTCTGGCCTTAACACGTTGTGGACCATCTTTGTACAGCATTGCTCTGCCAACTTGGAATAGACATGTGTTAAAGATGGATTGCAGAATGGATCTGGATTATTTGACTGAGGGTTTTTAATGAAGAAGAATGGAAAGCTGCAAACCTTATGAATTTTTACCCGTGGGTAGATCCCTGCTTGGGTTTCTGTGTGAAGGGAAGCATTTTATCCACCAGCAGGTGGTTCTGTACACAGGACTGAAGCAGGGAGCGTGGGGTGAGATGGGGCGGGGGGTTGGGGGGCTAGGCAAAATTTGCATCCTTGATGCCATTTGAAGACGTCTTCCTGCAGTTGGAGAGGAAAATTAGGCCAGGACTTAAAACAGTTAAAACTACTATTTAAAAAGAATATATTGCTCTTTCATGCTCAAATTGGCTTTTGGAAAGAAATGATGAACTGTTTGACTTACTCACCAAGGCAGTGGTATTTTTGACAAGTTCTCCACTAGAACACTGTATTTTGAAAAATCTTATTTTGAGATTTTTTTGTGGTTGCACTTTAACATACGGGTCATTTTCTGATGACAAATAGCAGGAACTTATGAAGAAGCAGGGTTAGGGAAATACATTGGATGTGAAAACATAAATAGCATCAGACATTGTCCTTGAAAGGGTCCATAGATGTGTAGATCAAGGTTCTCGTTTTAAAGTGAGGAAACTGAGCTCCTGGGAGGGTTAGTGTCTAGACCATGGTCACGCACCAATAATAAATGGGCCAGGACAAAAATCCTGATGCTTGGGCATGTCAGCCAAACATTTGCGGAATATTAGAGCCCCTCCAAAAAGCTCCAAGGGTGAGAATGGAGAAGAAAAAGCTTCCAGGTCTGTGAATGTTGCTGAGCTGGTCAAGCATCCATCCACTGGTGTTCTCTGATGTTCAACACAATTTGCTTTTACATTCTTCATAAAATTTCCCAAGGAACTATGAGATGGTGCCCCACGATGGCTTCCTCCCAGCCCTAAGTTGTTAGTCAATTCCCATATGCATGGAGTCTCAATTATGGCCCAAATAAGTAATGTTTCTGACTTAAGTGCATAATTGAGTGCTTTTGAGGACAAGTAGAAGCTGTTGTAATTATTCACATAGAGTTTACTAAACTGTATACTATTAGAACAGCTCTTTTTCATATATTTTCTTGGTCAGTTATATTTAAAAAAATGAGTATAATCATATAGGCATAAGCAAAATATTTTGATTTTAAAAAAGAGTTATCTTATTTGCAAGATTGGAAACCACATGGGTAGGAGATGATGTGTTGAAAACTGCTGTGAACTTAGGAAAACACAACTGCGAAATTGTTTGTAATGCCCAGGATGTGTTAGAAGCACATTGTAGTAGACAGAGAAAGGGAGTATAGGCTTCTGGGCACTACTTAAGTTGAGTTTAAGCATAATGGTAAAGAGCACTGGTTTTGAGGTCAGGCACTCTTGGGTTTAGATTTCTCCGTTCCCACTTACTATCTGTGTGCTCTTAAGCAAATTATGTAATCTTTCTTAGTATGTTGTCTCATTTGTAATATAGGGCTTATCATACCTATTTCATAGCATTCTTGTGAGGATTAATTAAAATAATGGTCTACTACAATGCTGCATCATAGTAAGCGTTTGATAAATGGTGACTGTCACTCCACTACCACCACCACTTCTACCACCATCATTGCTGCTACTACTGGCACAGTCACCATCTTATTACAATCAGTACCACCATCACCATCATAACTACCACCACTACTACAATAACCATCATCATTGTCATTATCAACATCACCACCTTATCTTGCTAATTTACCTGAGGGTGATCTCAGCTTTCCTTTACAATCTCACTTGTCACTTCCTATCTGTTACCACCATGTCATTTATGATTGGCAGGGGTGTTGAGGGTATGTTGGCCCTGAAGTCACTTGTTGTTCCTTCCTTACTTGTGCTGTTTGGCTGTCTCAGTGCCAGCATCCATCCCCTTCTGCCTCTGTCTTTCCACCATGAGGCTTGTGGTTGAGCACCATCTGCTGTCTTAGGTTGTTTGAGTTCTTGAGCCAAGCCCAACAGGGGGAGAAGGTATATCAGCTGCTTCTGTCCAACTATCTGTTGAAATAAGTCTTTCTGCTATTGAACACAGTACACCTATGGAAAGACTAAACTTTGGGATGCAACTTTCCCTGCCTTTGGCATATGGTACCATCTACAAGCCCTGGTATCTGCCTCTCTCTCAAAGCCTGGCAATCCAGTTTCTGGCTCAAACTGGACACCTTCTGGAGACTGATGTCCTGCACAGCCAGTCCCCTATTCCAGAGGTCTAGACCCTTCTTTTTATGACATAAGTTACCACCTAGAAACCTAAGTAAATGTACAAAATAACCCCAAATTATGGTGCCAGTGCAGTGTGTTGGTCAGGACTCTTTTTGTCATATGTGGTAAAAACTGTGTTCAGATCCACTTTTAAAGAAAATAAATTATGCTATAAAGCTCACACAACTGAAAGAAGTCTGGGGGTTACTGGCTTTGAGCTTGGCTGCATCTAGGTGTTCATACTTTCATCACTGGAAAATCTCTCCATCTCTTGGCTAATTCTCTTCTGTGTTGCCTTCTCTGTGAGACCTAATGGTGGCCCCTGCTCTATCAGTCTTATTCCCGGTCTTCTCAGCAGCTCCAGGCGAGAGAGAAAGATTTCCCAATCATTCCCACACATGTTTCATGATTGACATCCATCGTGCTGATGTGAATTGCATGTCTATCCTTGAATCAGTCGCTGTGACCAAGGAGATGGAGCACAGGACGATGGAGCAGGCCTGTGGGATATGATTATCTCTGGAGTCAGAAGCAGAGGTCAGCCCCAGGCAAATCACAGGGCCAGAGATGAGGAGATGGAATCCCCTATAGGAAAATTAGGGCTTATATAAGAAAAGGGAATTCTGCCTCTGAGGTTACTAAAAGAATATCTATGTATTGCATGACCTGCTTCTGACTGGTCCCTCGTACCTAAATTTAACCCTAAACTTACCTCACTGGAAAACAGTGAAAGGAATACGGTTTTGTAATTAGCAAATCTGTTTGAATCTTTGCTTTCCCAGTTCCTGGCCGAGTGATCTTGGGTAAGTTGCTTAACATCCATGATCCTTAAACTTCTCTTCTTTTTTTTTTTTTTTTTTTTGAGGGAGCCTGGCTGTCGCCCAGGCTGGAATGCAGTGGCCGGATCTCAGCTCACTGCAAGCTCCGCCTCCCGGGTTTACGCCGTTCTCCTGCCTCAGCCTCCCAAGTAGCTGGGACTACAGGCGCCAGCCACCTCGCCCGGCTAGCTTTTTTTTGTATTTTTTAGTAGAGACGGGGTTTCACCGTGTTAGCCAGGATGGTCTCGAACTCCTGACCTCGTGATCCGCCCGTCTCGGCCTCCCAAAGTGCTGGGATTACAGGGTTGAGCCACCGCGCCCGGCCAAAACTTCTCTTCTTAAAATGGGAATGATAATGCTTTTTCCCAGCATTTGTTTTGAGATTTAAATTGTACCATCTATGGGTCCTAGCACATAGTAGGTATTCAGTTCATGTTAGTTCTCGCTTCCTTTCTGACCCATACTTGAGCTTGTTACACCATGTATATACTTGGGCTACGCCAGAGAAACTACTTTCATCAATTTTGCCCTTGCTTTCTCTTTGTTATCACGTTAGTGATATCAGAAGATCCATCCATGCATTCATCTATTATAACAAATAATAATTATAAAAAGGGCAATAATTCTGCCCTTTCTTCTGCCTGGCCTGTCTCTTCCCAAGCTTTTTGATTCTTTTCTTTAATATAGGAAAAGCTGCTGATTTGATTAGGTAGGTTAGGGTTTTTCATGACACTGATGGTCTATAGGTCTACTGGGCTGAGTCAATCTTTGGAATAGCCTCTCAGCTCCACTTCTTGCCTCAGTTGTAGGCTTAGCCAAGTCCCCTTATGGTTCCATCCATCTCACTGGTAGCTGTGTGGGTAGTGGAACACAGAGTCTAATTGTTTAGGTCATAGACTCACTTGCATTATCATCCCTGAGTGAGTGGTTCTAAGGCTTACTTTCTGAGGTAAGAAAGTGGTGGTGGTAGTGACAGTGGTGGTGTTAAGGGAAGAATAACCAGAGTAATAGGTCCTGTAGGAATGTGAGTCATGTGTCTCTGCTACAGAGAGCCCTGAAATGGGCTTCAGGCACTTGTGCAGCCCACAATGAGATAGTACTTAAATTCACACTTGCTATTACTTGGGTGTGTATTTATGGCCTTCAGAACTGTAAGGTAGGTCATTATGATAGGAAGGACAGTATATATATCATTCCTAATGCCTTGACCTTAATGCCATCAACCCTTACCTAGAATGCCCGACAGTAGCTATTATCATTCAGTATCTTCTGCATGTTAGGCATGTACTAAGTACTTTACATGCATTATTTATTCATCTACCAAAGTAAACTTAGATGCATCATCCATCCATCTGTATCCATCCATCCATCCATCCATCCATCCATCCATCCATCCATCCATTCATCTGACCTTCCAGTCCATCCATCTGGCCTTCCTATCTATCATCTGTCTATCTATCTATCTATCTATCTATCTATCTATCTATCTATCTATCTATCTTCTATCATCTATCTATTCATCAAACCATTCATCATTACTTGAATGTGTCTTCTGTGTCAAGCCCTGGTCTAGGTGGACCACAGTCTAGCAAATTTTGAACTTTTTTGCTCCTTACCCCCAAGAGACCTTCATCTTCTTCCATGCCAACTAAGCAATGAGGTCACTGCTGGTTTGAAGACTCAGCAAGTTCCCCCACTGACACTCAGGCTTGTTATGGGGATAAAATGAGATAAAAGATGTGGAAAATCTTCAGTACCCTAAGGCCCTAAGCAAACTCAAAAGGTTGTTCTTTGCTCAACTTTCAGAACTGTGAAAGGAGAGAATGGGGCAGGCACTGTGTTAGTTTCTTATTGTTTCTACAACAAATTACCACAAATTTAGTTACTTAAAAAGACCACAACTTTATTATCTTGCAATTGGAGGTAAAAAGTACAAAATAGCTCTAACAAGACTAACATCAAGGTGTTGGCAGGGCTGTGTTCCTTGGGAAGACATCTGAGAAAAATCTATTTCCTTGTGTTTCTAACTTCTAGAGGCTGCCCATAGACCTTCTGTTGTGGCCTCTTCCTCCATCTCTGAAGTCAACAATTGCATTCCTTTCACCTCTGTGTTTATTGTCACATTTTCTTTTCTGACTCATCTACTTTGTCTATTTCCTGTTTCCTTTTTAAGGCCCCTTGAGGTACATCGAGTCTACCTGGGTAATCCAGGATAATCTTCCTATTTTAAGATTCTTAATCACATCTGTAAAGTATTTTTTGCCCTATAAATTAATATATTCTCAGTTGATGCATTCACAGGTTCTGAGGATTATGACGTGGGCATCTTTGGAGAGCTACTACTCTTCCTCCCACAGGCATTATCACCATCTGTGCTCCCTTGCGGAAGTTACTAAGCCCAAGTTTTCCCATTTGCAAAACGGGCCTTATAATAGCATCACAATCATAGAATTGTCATGAAGATTAAATGTGAAAACACTTATGAAATATTTAGCACAATTGGTGGGACGTAGTAAGTGCTCATTAAATTATAGATAGGATGATGATGATGATGATGAGTTCCTGTGTAGTAATCCCCTCCTTAGCTTACATGGGGATAGAGGCCAAATAGAGAGTTAAAGAATGGCTTTCCATTCTACTTGTTTTGTTCTTCTAATAAAAGTCTAGACACTGTCTTTGGGATGAACTGGCCTACTATGGTTCTTTTTTCAATTTAAAAAACTTGGACCAATTTTTCAAGAAAAAAAATAATTGTTTACCATTATCAGAAACATAACTTTAAGTTCACAAAAAGATGTTTGTGTGTCAGCGTGTATGGGGAATAAGAGTGTGGAGAAGGTATGGGAAGAACTATAAAATGTCTTTGCCCAGGGCCGTAATGGTTATGACATCCAGAGGATGAATCTTGTTTCATTTTCCTTCATTTTTTGCCTGCAAAGGAAATATCTGAATCTGCCAAAGCAATTTCATTTTTCATATACAAGAACTACAGTTATCCGTTCCAAATAGTGTTCAGAATAAAACTTAATTGAAAACGTAATCAAACTGAGAAATTGCTTGCCCAGCTGCGGTCACATTCATAAAGAGATGTCTGTTTATCCCTCAACCATGACAGGGTCTGGTACCACTGTCCCATCATTCAATGTCCCTGCTGCGAGGGAGCCCCCTCAGTCTAGCTGCACTGTATTTGCTGAAAGGTCACCTGTCAGAGAAGCAGAGAGCAAGCCCTAACTGGGAAAGCACCAAAATAGGTCCCTTTTGATTTCATTGCAGATTTTCTGCTTTTAGAGTTTGAATTGTTTGTTAGACAATCGAGGTTTCACTGCTTTCGAAGAGGGCTCATGCTGTGTCACTGGTTATGTAAGAACTTGATTTTGGTTGGGAGACTCTGGCCCTGCTAGCCCAGACTCTTCCCTCCCATCTCCTTCTTGAAGCTGATCTATGTAAATGGGTCATAGCATTTCCCCCAGCAGAATCCCAGAACCCTGGGATAATAACATTGGGAAGGCTCATGTTAGTTGGTGGTATTGGCAGAGGAATAATTGTGCCATTCTGTGAGATGGATAGAGACAAAAAGGAACATAAGTCTGGAATCTTAAAGATTCTTATGGACTGCATTGTGTCCTCTCGTTCTCCCAAATTCATATGTTGAAGTCTTAACCTTCAGTAACTCAGGAAGTGACTATATTTGCATATAGAATCTTCAAGGAGGTAATTAAGTTAAAAATGAGGTTATTAGGGTGTCCCTAACCCAATATGACTGATGTGCTCATAATAAGAGGAAACTGGGACACAGATGTGCCGAGGGAATACCACGTGAAGATATAGGGAGAAGACAGCCATCTGCAAGCCAAGGAGGAAGGCCTTAGAATAAACCAAACCTGCCAACACCTTGATCTTGGACTTCCAGCCTCCAGAATTGTGAGAAAATAAATTTCTGTTGCTTAAGCCACCCAGTTTGTGGTATGTTGCTATGGCAGCCCTAGCAAACTAAGACAGGGACCTAGCATTTACATGCTGCCTCCTTGCATAACATTAAGAAAACCACTAGATTTCTCTGAGTTTCAGTTTTCCCTTCTGAAAACATGGTTAGTAATAGTCATTTTTCTGCAAATTACATGAGGTTGCTGGTGAGAGTGAAACTGGATCAAGTCTGTGATATGCATCTATCTCACCCAGGCTAAGTGGCCACAAAATAAATGGTCTTATGACTTTTCAGCTACCCACCATCTAAACCAGGATGGTGATTCGATTTCACTTCTTGTGCCATGTTGGAATAATCTGTCATGATATTTCGGAATGTTGAAATGAGGTAGATTGCAAGAATATGTGAAAATTCAGTGGGAAGAGCACCTTGATTGAGTTGAAACAGTTGTACTACGGATTTAGGAGAGGGAGGTAGCAAGTATGCCCTTCATTTGTCAACTGAAGTCAGAGGTCATTTACTCTACGTCTTCTATAATATCACTAAATCAGTTGAGATTTTTCTTGCTTTTTAAAAATTCTCTTTAGATAACGTTATCTAAAACACATTATAGCATTTGTCTTTTAAGTTTTAAATCTTATTCTTTGTATTAGTTTCCTATGGCTACTGTAACAAATTACTATAACCTTGGTGGCTTAAAGCAATAGAAATTTATTTACTAACAATTCTGGAGGCCAGAAGTGCAATATCAGCCCCACTAGGTCAAAATCAAGGTGGTGGCAGGGCTGGTTCCTTCTGGAGGCTCTTGGAGAGGATCTGTTTTTTTTTTTTTTTTTTAACTAGCTTCAGAAGGCTGCCTGCCTTCCTTGTCTCACAACGCCTTCCTTAAATCACTCTTGTTGTTACATCTCCTATTTCCTCCTTTGACATTCTTACCTTGCAGGACCTCTGTAATGACTTAGGGTTTACCTGGATAATACAGGATAATAGCTCTATCTCCAAATCCTTAATTTAATCACATCTTCAAGTCCCCTCTGCCATATATCGTAGCATTTTCAAGTTTTGGTGTACCATGTGGATATTTGGGGTAGGGGCATTTTCAGCCTACCATATAACATCAAAAAGGAAAGTGGAAAATGTGAAGAACAGGATCTTTCCCTAATTATCTTAATTGTTAGCTTTGTGGCCTTGGGAAAGTCACTTAACCTCTCTGAGCCCGTTTCCTCAAATGCCAAATGAGTGCGACATTATCCACCTCATTGGGTTGCTTTGAGAATTCGGTTACATGAAAGAATATATGGGAAACAGTTCATATAGTTCCAAGAACACAGCAGGCTCTTAGTAAATGGTAGCTATTTTGTTTCATTTGCTCTAGTTTTGTTGTTCCAAATTTATATACACTCTCCAACTTATTTTTTTTTTTCTTTTTGTTTTTCACAGAAAGAGCCATCTCAGACCCAATTCTCTCTTGCCCTTAGTTAGTCTAGCACAAAGGCTCTAAGTCCCACAGGGGCGTTGGCTGGCTACCTGCAGGCATACAGGCAGGGGAATATCTTTAACTTCAAGGAGGTCAAGACTGGCTTAGCCCTTCTCCACACATCAGAGGTCAAGTTCTCTTTCCAGTAACAGAGAATGTGATACCTTCGGCTCCAACTCTAGTTCCCAGGATAAGAAATCATAGGATATTTAACCAGCCCAAGGCCTCCTGCATCCACCCACTGTCCAGCCTGAGATCCCTTGCTGCTTGGCCTATGAAAGCATGGGCCCCATCATACCACAGCCTTCTTTCTGCCTTGTTATGACATTGCCCTTTGTTTCTGCTTTTTTCGAAGTCTGGCAAACTACACGATGCTTCAGTCTTCTATGTAATCACTTGCCACACTCTTGCCAGCTTTATCCATGGAAGTTAGGATCTTGTCTTAAAACCCAGTTCAGGAGGGATGAGTGATTCCTCACTGATGGTGCTCCCTGACACCAGCTCAGGCCTCAGATTCACCTGTACTTGTGTTTGGTCTTTCTGTTGGGACAAAACATTCATCCATCTATCCATTCACTGTTTATTGAACCTCTATCATAGCCCCGGCTGGCATAGTCGAATAACATATAGTCCTGGTTCTCATGAAACTCACACTCCAATGAACAACACAAATAAGTTAATAGAGAGCTATACAATACACTGTGAAACATAATTCAATAAATATATATAAGAAGGCCAATGGGACTTCAGAAGAGGAGGTGGTCAATTTTGAGGTGAGAAGCTAGAGGAGGCTTCACAGAGGGGATGACGCTGGGACTGGAGTTAGAGACTGAGTAGGAGATTGGCAAGTGAACAAGGAAGGGCATTACTCCTGCCAGCTGCTTGTCAAGCCTGAAACCGGGTGTCTTCCAGTTCCAGACTGGTTCCTTCCAATTCTCAACTCTCCCAGAGAGTAGCTGCTATCTACTGGATTGAGTTCTTCTCTAAATTCAAATGTTGGAGTCCTAACCTCCAATGTGACTGTATTTGGAGAGTGTGCTTATGAGGAGATAACTAAGGTTAAATGAGGTCCTGAGGATAGGCCCCTAATATGATAGGGCTGGTGCTGGTGCTCTTATAAGAAGATGAAGAGGCACCAGAAATCTCTTTCTTCACCATGCGAAGACACAGCAAGAAGGTGGCAGTTTACAAGCCAGGAAAAGAGTCTTCATCAGGAACTAAGTTGGCCAGCCCCTTAATCTTGGACCTCCCAGAACTGTGAGAAAATAAACTTCCATTGTTTAAGCCACCAGTGTGTGGTATTTTATTTATTATGGCAGCCCTAGCTGACCAAGCCCGTAGCTGAAGGAAATTTGTGCTTTTGGCTCCCCAGCAGACACATTGTAGGTGAAGAACAGATATTTACTGAATGAAAACAGACCGAGCACCTTAAATACATCTTCCCACTTCATCATGACACTATAAAAAAAGGAATTTTTATTCCCATTTTAAAGATGAACAAATTGAGACTCAGATGGAGCCAATGAGTTGCCTGACGTCATTTAGTAGAGCTGGAATTTAAACTCAGATCTGTTGGGTGCAAAGTTTGAGCATTTGCTCTCTAGGTAAGGATTATCTCTAAAAGGAGTAAAGCCCCATTTGCCTATCCTTTGGTTCCACTCAGCCAATCCCATTGAGCCAGGCCCTGCACCTGCTCTGGGTTCATCCTAGGGACTCTAAGGATGTGTCAGCAGGGCTTTAGGTTTCAGGAATGGGCTCCATTAACTTCTAACTTTGACTGTGTTGCCCCCACCCATTTCCCCAATCAGCCACAGAATAGTTTAACAGGACTCTATCCTTCTGCTGTGTGCATTTATGGGCGCACCCTATACATCTCCAGAATTGAAACACACACTGAGCAGAGTAACTCACCCTACCCGAGCCTGCTGCTTAGGAATTGAACTGGCCCATGTGATGAATGGCTGGTCTCTTTTGGATACAATGTTATTCCGCAGGAAGCGTGAATAACTGACAGGGTAATCTTCTGAGATGTTATAAATGAAACCAGTTTGTTCTTTCTGTCTCTGCCTTAAGGAAGTTGTAAGAGTATCTTTAGAGAAGTGTGCCTGATTTCATTATCAGTACACATGTATTGAGCACCAGCTGTGTGCCATGATAGGCTCTGGGAGTTCAGGGAAGACTCAGATGCAGTCTCTGCCAAGAGTGAGCTGCTGTCTAAATACATACGTGCACCCCTGTGTGTAGCTTGAGCTACACAGCTGAAGGGAAGGTCCTTGACCTGTTGAAGCCTCACTGCACTGATCTGAAACTAGGATCAAAGGACTCATTTATTTTGTTGTTACTAAATGGTCTCTGGGAATATACCTAGCACTGTGCCTGGCACATGGGAGAAGCCCATGCGTCTGTGCGTCCTAGAAAGGTGTAAAAGCCAGCAGCATGGGCAATGAGCATGCAGGGGTGGCTCTTCTTTAGAGAAACTGGAGCAGTAGCTCAGTCCTGAAAAAAGCACTTAATAAAACATTCACTGCTCATCACAACTTGACCCTTGTCTGCCAAGGTAGATTGGCCTGTGCTGAGACCAAGCTGGATAGAGAATAATTCAACCACTTCTAGGTCAGGAGGTTTTGTGAACTCTCTTGGTGAAAGTATGCGTTGATTGATTTTTTATTAGTAAAAGTCATTTCTGGCTATGTAGGCTGTGGGAAGAGATCTAAATCACTTAATATAAGATTATTGCCTCGTTGTTTTCAAATATATAGGATTAGGAGACAGAAAAAAAGATGTGACTAAAAACATGCTTTGGAGTCAGTGTTTAAATTCCAGATATGTCCTTTGCTAGCTGTGTGACCCTGGGGCTAGATCTCCCCTTCTCTGAGCCTCTTTTTCATGATCAATCACCAATAAATGAACAAAAAACGATTATAATATCCACTTAATGATTATAATATACATTTATAGTTGTCATAAGGAAAGCATTGACATTTTCTATGTAAAGTGCATACAACATGTAACCAGCTCTTAATCAGTAATAGCAATTATTACTAGGAAGAAAAAGATGAAACAAGAACCAGAATGAATAAAAGAAATATTAAGGGGCTGGGTGCAATGACTCACACCTGTAATCCCAGCACCTTGGGAGGCCAAGGTGGGCAGACTGCTTGAGGCCAGGAGTTCAAGACCAGCCTGGTCAACATGGTGAAACCACGTCTCTACTAAAACTACAAAAATTCGCTGGGCATGGTGGCACATGCCTGTAATCCTAGCTACTTGGGAGGCTGAGGCAGGAAAATCACTTGAACCTGGGAGGCAGAGTTTGCAGTGAACCAAGATCGCACCAGTGTACTACAGCCTGGTGACAGAGAAAGACTCTATCAAAAAAAAAAAAAAAAAAAAAAAAAAAAAAAAAGAAAAAGAAAGAAAGAAAAGAAAAGGAAAATGAAACAAATGAAATAATAAGGATGGGTGGGACAATGCAAGACTTTGTGTCAATAAATAAATAAACAACAAATTAAAAAAAAAAAAAATAGAGGGGGCACCCAAGATGGGGAAATAGGAACAGCTCCAGCCTCCAGCTCCCAGCGTGAGTGACACAGAAGATGGGTGATTTCTGCATTTTTAACTGAGGTACCAGGTTCATCTCACTGGGCATGTCGGACAGTCGGTGCTGGTCAGTGGGTGCAGCCCAACCAGCAAGAGCTGAAGCAGGGCGAGGCATTGCCTCACCTGAGAAATGCAAGGGGGAAGGGAATTCCTTTTCCTAGCCGAGGGAACCTGAGACATACAACACCTGGAAAATCGGGTAACTCCCATCCTAATACTGCGCTTTACCAAGGGTCTTAGCAAACGGCACACCAGGAGATTATATCCCACACCTGGCCCAGAGGGTCCCACGCCCATGGAGCCTCCCTCATTGCTAGCACAGCAGTCTGAGATCTAAC
>NW_016807218.1:1043411-1073868 GCF_001698545.2 Rhinopithecus bieti | reverse complement strand
GAGTTAATGGGTGCAGGACACCAACATGGCACATGTATGCATATGTTACAAACCTGCACGTTCTGCACATGTACCCTAGAACTTAAAGTATAATAATAATAAAAGAAATAAAAATAATAAAAAAAAAAACCAAAAAATAAAAATAAAAAGATAAGGATGGGTGGAGAAGGATGATAGAATGGAAGGACAAATGTGGCAAAGGTGCTGTCTTCTCATGTTTGAAGAGTTTTTGATAAATAAAGTGACAGAAACTCTTGGTTTCCTCAAAGAGATTTTTTGATTAGGACTGATGTTTACTAGCAGTAGAGAAGCAGGTGTTGTTTAATATGAAGAACAGTAATTAAAGAAGGGGACCTTTATATAAAGATAGTCTGAAGAGATGATAGGGGCATTGAGCAAAGGATTTCTGTAGAATACATAATCTTTTTAATAATTTTGCAGTTTCTTACACATAATGCATCTTCATAAATATATATTGAGTAAATCCTTTGGTCCTGTGAATAATATCAACACTCTCTAAAGCCCAGACTGTGTGCCAAGTCTTGGGTTAAATACTTCTTTGTTAGATCTAGCAGCCCTGTGGCAACTCTCAGAGGGAGGTGCTCTTATCACCTCTTTTTAGGGATGAGGCGGCTCAATAGCTGGCCCGAGAACCAAGGGGCAGGGTTGGATTTTAAATTTTGAAAGAAGGCATCCCAAACCTCATGGCCTTTATTATCATGTTACCCACATGCTCTATGATTTATTTGTTAACATTACCTATCAGTTTCTCACTCTGGACTGTGAGCTCCTCAGATACATGAATGTTATTATAGTACCTTTTGTGCACAATGGCTCCAGGCAGAAAAAGGGTCATTTCAAAATAATGTGTATTTTGAATTTCGAAAGAATGAATTTGTGTATTTTGAAAAAATCAATTTTTGAATTACGATTCAAGTATTTTGAAAGAATAAATTTGTGAATTAGGGCTCAAGAGAAAAGAAAATACAAAAAAATGAAGGGAAAGAGTGGAGAACATGTTATTGAGTGCCTAATGTGTGGCATTCTATTTACAGTATATAGCCTCATTCTAGGAGACCTTCCTCTCCTGCAGAGACTAAAAATCTGAAAGCTTCAATTTCAGACATGCCTGGTGCTAACACACCAGATGCACTTTAGTGAGACTTGGAAAGTGGGGCAGGGTTTACCGGTCCCTTTAGCATGGGTCCTTTACTTCCTCTTCCAGCCTCATCTAACAATGCTCTTTTGCCTTTCAGGCTTCACTCTAGCTGATTTTTTCCCCATTCTCCTGTTGTGTCCGGAATTGGTTCCTTCCAGTGGATTCTTGGTCTCGGTGACTTCAAGAATGAAGCCGCAGACCCTCGCGGTGAGTGTTACAGTTCTTAAAGATGGTGTGTCTAGAGTTTCTTCCTTCTGGTTGGTTTGTGGTCTTGCTGACTTCAGGAGTGAGCCACAGACCTTCGCACTGAGTGTTACAGTTCTTAATGGTGACGCATCTGGAGTTGTTCGTTCCTCCCAGTGGTTTCGTGGTCTTACTGGCTTTGGGAGTGAAACTGCAGACTTTCATGGTAAATGTTACAACTCATAAAGGTAGTGTGGACCCAAAGAGTGACCAGCAGCAGGATTTATCGTTAAGAGCAAAAGAACAAAGCTTCCACAGTGGCAAACAGGACCTGAGTGGGTTGCGTTGCTGGCGCCGGTGGCCAGCTTTTATTCCCTTATTTGGTCCCGCCCATGTCCTGCTAATTGGTCCATTTTACAGAACGCTGATTGGCCCATTTTACAGAGTACTGATTGGTCCATTTTACAGAGTGCCAATTGGTGCATTTTTACAGAGTGCTGATTGGTGCATTTACAATCCTTTAGCTAGACACAGAGCACTGCTTGGTGCATTTACAATCCTTTAGCTAGACCAAAAGTTCTCCAAGTACCCACCTGACCCAGAAGCCCAGCTGGCTTCACCTCTCATTATTTGCCTAGAACTCCCTTAATCCTATGCTGAGATCTTTGTTCTCCCTATAGTTTCTTCCTGGCTAACTCCTACTACTTCTTTATAACTTAGCTTACATACCACTTCCTACAGGCAGCCTTCTGTGATTCCCACAGTCTAGTGTAGTAGAATTCGAAACCTGCTGCTAGAGTTCCATTTCCTGGTTATTCAATCAAATACTAATACAGATACTGCTGTGAAGAGATATTGCAGATATGATTAAAATCCAAAAGAGGATGTTATCTGGGTTGACCTAAACTGATCACATATGCCCTTAAAAGCATAGAATTTTCTTTGGCTAGTGGCAGAAGAGGAAGGCAAAAGGAAAGTCAGAGAGAGTCAAAGATTCAGAGTGCTGTTTCTGGTTTGAAGGTGTGTAGAGCCATCTGAGAAAGAACTGGAGAGACTAGCAGTCACTAGAAGGAGCAGAGTCCCCAGCAAGAAAATCGGAAACTCAGTCTTACCTTCCCATGGAACTGAATTCTGCCCATAGTCTGAATAATCTTTGAAGTGAATTCTTTCTGCAAGCCCCAGATAAGAGCCTTGCCTAGTTATCACCTTAATTTTGGCTTTGTGAGGCCATCAACAAATAATCTAGCTGAAATACCCAGACTTCTGACCTACAGAATGGGGAAATTATACCTGGGTGTTGTTTAAGCCAGAGGTCCCCAACCCCTGACTGCAGACAGGTACTGGTCCTGCCTGTGGCCTGTTAGGAACTGAGAAGCACAGCAGGAGGTGATTGACGGGCAAGCAAGTATTACTGCCTGAGCTCCACCTCCTGTCAGATCAGTGACTGCATTAGATTCTCACAGGAGCACAAATCCTATTGTGAACTGAGCATGTCAGGGTTCTAGGTTGTGTGCTCCTTAGGAAAATCAAATGCCTGATGATCTGAGGTGGAATGATTACATCCTGAAACCATCCCCCTCCCTTGCCTGTTTTAAAATTGTCTTCCTTGAAACCAGTCCCTGGTGTCCACAAGGTTGAGGACCACTGGTAACTAATTAAGAAGATCTGGGTAAAGGATGCAAACCCAATGAATCTAACATCATGTCCTCATGAGAGCAAAGAGTTGCAATTTCCATGACTAGCAAGAACAACGTAAATGCTTTATTTTGTGACATATGTTCAGAAGCTTTCAGAAGTTACCTGTTCTTGTGAAATTTCTACCATTAAAAATCCACTCCATTTAAGACCCAGGTCCATTTTGCACCTGGGCACTCATAAATGGTAGACCTTGGGAAGGTAACTCTACCTGACTTGACTTCAACTTCCTTATCTGCACATGAGGAAGATGAATGAGTGTCCCTAAGGTTGGTTCTAGCTCTGAATTTCATATAGTTTAATAATTCCATCAACACAGAAGTTGTGTAGATAAAGTGGTTTAAGCCACTAAACTTGTGTCAATTTGATTCATAGTATTCGAAAACTAATCTTTGCTCTGTGATCCCTTGTCATTCTGTGATCTTCCTGTTCTTATAGTTACATTGTAAGAGCTTATTAAATCACCTCTCCTACTAGATTGAGATTTCTCTTAGAGTAGCCACTGTGCTGGAGTTGCTTGTGGTTGCATTTCCCAATGCCAAGCACCCTGCCTGGAACACAGAAGGCACAAATGAACGTACGTTAAATAAGGAAGCAGATTCCCACAGAGAGGGGCTGTGATGGTGCTCCAGGCCTTGGTAGAACATTGTCAAGGTTGCCATTTTGTAGAATACTTTGTTTCTTTCTATCAACCCAAAAAATACGGCTGTCATACCAACTTGGGATCTGAATAACTGAGGTAAGATACTGCTCACCTTTTTAGGAGCACCTGAAGCTTGGCTAAGTTTCCCATCTTCGGCTTAAAATGTTTATTTCTGACAGACTATTCAACGTGTCTCACTGGGTAATTGCAAAGTTCAAACTTTTAAACTCCAGTATAGTACCTTCGAGGAACCATCTTGACCTTGACATCGTCGTGCACCAAATTCTACACTAATTATGTATCAGTTGTTTGTGGACATAGCTCCTGGACATTTCAAAGTCTGAACTTTCTATCAATTCATGGATAAGACAGGACTCATGGTTGCATCAGGGCTTGGATAAAATAAAAATTTATAGTTGTCTATACATGGAATGTCTAGGGATTGGGGATTCAGAAATAGTTGGATCTAGGGGCTCAAATGAAATCTCATGTATTTGTCTCTCCTATCATATCTTAGCTTATGTTTTCTCCATGTGTTGGCTTCATTCTTCAGGTGATTTTTTTTTTAGCATGGCAGGAAAAACAAACCACCGACAATTGGTTTTAGATTATGTGGTCATTTTAGCCCATTATTCCTGAGAAATACTTATTACTTGCAAATACTTAATACTTACAAATAAGTATTTAGCCCATTATTCCTGTGGAGTACTTATTTGCAATTTTTTTCAATGGTTCTAATGAAATCTCAGTAAAGTCTCTTGCCTCATTTGGCTGATGGAGCCCATTTCTGCCTGGTCCGCTTGGATCACCTACCTGGTCACTTATGTGGGGGGACCCCAGAGGAAGTTGCCAGATAAAAATGGAAGTGATGCTAGATGGGCACAAACAATGATGACCGCCACAATCCCTGGTCTGCTTTCGTGACCACCCTGGTGACCAGTCATTCTCTTCCATCTACCAAGTCATTCTCTTCCCATTATTTTGAGTCACGGCACATCCCTAACCTCTTGGCTCATGACCTCAGCCATTCTTGTCACCGTCTTCTCTCCATTTCAGAGCAATGACCATGTAGAAAACCCTACCTTGTTTTCTAATATCCAGACTCTCTGGAAAATCCCTCCTAGGCCATCCTCACCTTCTGAGCAAGGCCCAGGTTAAGATAGGTTTCATTAACAACCAGGATTGCACATGTAACTAATAAAGAAGATCTGGGTAAACGATGCAAATCTAGGGGAGTAAATGTTACTAATTTACCTTGAGAATAAAAAAATGATAAACTGTGCTTTTTCTACAACTCTAGGCACACTAATTAGCAATCCAAAGCTAATTCTCCAATGTCTGTTTTATTTTCCTGGAGAGAATAAGCTGAGCTGATAAGGAGGCTGAAACTAGTAGGTATGTTCCTGCAGAGGAACTGATCAATGAGTGGAATGTGGCCTGAGGAAATATAAGGGTAAGAGTCAGAGGTCTTCAGAGAGTTGAAGGAATATTACCAATATTATCAACCTGGAGGAGGAAGCAGGCCTGCCCTGTGATTTTTCAGGGAGACAAATCACAGCTCTATGCCAGGAAGTGATTTCTAATCATCTGAATGTTGTAATGGGCGTATAAGGTGTCTCAAGAAGTAGTAAACTCTGCATTTTTAAAGGCATTCAAGCAGAAGCTGGATGTGTACCTGTTAGAGATGCTGTGGAGGGAAACCTTATTGTGTATAAAAAATGACCAGTTTCAAAGTTTCTTGGACTAGAAAATCCTGGGATTTGACATTCAACCTGTTACCTTCCAAAGTAGAGGGCAATCAAAACTCATGACTTATTTCTGAGGTGAGCTTAGAGGATCATGGAACAATGAATCTAACATCATGTCGTCATGAGAGCAGAGAGTTACAATTTCCATGACTAGCAAGAACAATGTAAATTCTTTATTTTGTGACATATGTTCAGAAGCTTTCAGAAGTTACCTATTCTTGTGAAGTTTCTACCATTAAAAATCTACTCCATTTAAGACCCAGGTCCATCATGCAGGTGGGCACTCATAAACGGTAGACCTTGGGAAGGTAACTCTACCTGACTTGACTTCAACTTCCTTATCTGCACATGAGGAAGATGAATGAGTGTCCCTAAGGTTGGTTCTAGCTCTGAACTTCATATAGTTTAATAATTCCATCAACACACAGAAGTTGTGTAGATAAATAGAGTTTTCCATGGGACACTGCCTGAGTCAGCAGTTCTGGGTGGACAACTGAGGTTGAGGGATTCCGCACAGATGGGGACAGGCAGTGCTGAAGCAATGAGTTCCAAGGTGTTGCTATTGGAGCAAGAAGTACAAATAGGAGAATGCAATAAATTTATGCTTCTTCACAACAGAACATCCAGATTCTCTGATTGACTTATTGCTGGCATAGTAACGAATTAAGTATCTGATACATAGTGGCCATGCAATGAATGTTTGTTAAACTGAGTACTACTGAACCTATCCATCACTTTAGCCAAACTAAATGACTTGTGATTCCCAGACCACAGTATTTATGTGATTTTTGTGCTCCATTCCCAGTGATTCTGGTTGTTGTTCTTGGCATGTTCTTGGCAACCAAAAATCTTTAAAGCTATCCTAAGTCAAGGGTGGGGGGATATTAGGAGGATAGCAAGCTCATGAACATCAAAGGCAGAAAGCAACATACATTTGGCCACATGGTCTTGGGAACTGAAAAGGTAGACACAGATATTTCTGCATCTCTCCAGGATCACAAGTTTCCACATTTTTATATCTCTGCATTCCGCCAACCCTGACTTTCTCCCTCTTCTCTTTTGGTGCATCTTTCTCTACTAACTCATTAGTATACCAGTGGCTAACTGCCCAGTACCAAGTGTATGTTACCTGTTAGTTTTTGCATTTACCACCTTCTGATTCAATTTCAGAGTCTTTTAGTCAAAATTTTCAAGAGGATATCAATTGATTGCACTCGGCCCATTGGGTTAGGCATGGGTCTATGGATTTCAGGCACTTTTGCTCATACAGCCAGATTTACACAGTCATATGGTTTCCCCTTCTAGGGGCTATGAGGATGAGACCACAAGCTAGAAGGAAAAATTGAGTGCAGCAGGCAGATTGACTCATAACGTTCTTGGCAGATAACTTTGCTCATTTTATTCCTTCTGTCTGGAAGTTCCATCCTCTCATCTCTGGTCAGTGAGCTCTTATTCACCCTTCGAAGTCCGTTGCATATAATATGCCCCTTTAAAGTTTTACCTGATCTCTGTAGGCAAAATTATTCCTTCTTTCCTGGCTACTCTCATACTTTGGTTATGCTGTAGTGAAATATTTATCGATTTATTTATTCATGCATCCCATACATGTGTATTGAACACTATACACAGAGCACTGTGCTAGATAAGGAGGGTATATGTTGGTCTTAGTCTTAGTGATGAAAAATGAGTGAATCAACAGAAGTAAAGCACTTAGAGCAGTGCCTCTTCTGAATAGAACACCCTCAATAGCTTTTTTTTTTTTTGTATTTTTGATACGTTATAGCATAACAGTTAAAAATCATGGGCTCTGAGGCAAGAATGCCTGTTTCTGCTACTTGTGTGTAACTTTGGACAAGTGAATTCTCCCTTAATGCCTCAGTTTACTCATTTGTAAAATGGTCAAAAAGAATAAGTGAGTTTAATAGCCAAGATGTGAAAATAATCCAAATGTTCACTGATGGATGAATGGATAAAGAAAATGTGATATATGTTGAAAGAAATAATAGATAACACAAACAAATGGAAAAGCATCCCATATTAATACATTGGAGGAATCAATATCATTAAAATGACCATACTGCCTAAAGGAATCTACACATTCAATACAATTTCTATCAAAATTCTAATATCATTTATCACAGAATTAGAAAATAGAATTCAAAACCTTGGATGGAACAAAAAAAGAGCCTGAATATCCAAAGCAACCCTAAGCAAAGAGACCAAAGCTCTAAGCATCCTATCACCTGACTTCAAATTATACCACAAGGCTATAGTAATCAAAACAGCAGGGTACTTGTATAAAAATAGATACATAGATCAATGGAGCAGAATAGAGAAACCAGAAATACAGCTACATACCCGCAGCCAACTGATCTTTGACAAATTTGACAAAAACATACACTGGTAAAAGGATACCCATTCAATAAATGGTGCTGAGAAAATTGGATTGCCATATGAAGGAGAATAAAACTGGACCCCAACTCTCACCATATACAAAAATTAACTCAAGTTGGATTAAAGACTTAATCCATACATTTGTATGACCTGAAACTATAAAAATAGTGAAAGGAACCCTAGGGAAAATTCTTCTGGATACATTGGCCTAGGCAAAGAATTCATGACTAAGATCTCCAAGGCAAACGCAACAAAACAAAAATAGACAAATGGGACTTAACTAAACTAAAAAACTTCTGCATAGCAAATGGACAACCTGCAGGATAGGTGAAAATACTTGAAACTATGCATCTGACAAGGAACTTACATCTAGCATCTACAAGAAATTCAGAGAGCTCAACAACAGTACAAATAACCCCATCAAAAGTGGGCAAAGAACATGAACAGAATTTTTTCAAAAGAAGACATACAAGTGGTGAACAAGCATATGAAAAAAATGGTCGACATCACTAATCATCAGATAAATGCAAATTAAAATCACAATGGGAAAATATCATCTTATAGCAGTCAGGATGGCTGTTATTAAAAAGTCAAAAAAAAAAAAAAAACCCAGATATTGGCAAGGATACATGGTTGGTGGGAAGGTAAGTTAGTACACCTCTATGGCACAACCTCTATGGAAAACGATATGGGGATTTCTCAAAAAAACACAAACAGAACTCTCATTCAATCCAGCAATCTCACTACTGGGTATCTTTTCAAAGGGAAAGAAATCATTATAGCAAAGAGATACCTGCACTTGTGCATTTATAGCAACACTATTCACAATTGTAAAGATATGGAATCAATCTATGTCCATCAAGAGATGATTAGATAAATAAAATATGATACACACACAATGGAATACTACTCAGCCATGGAAATAATGAAATTATGTCTTTTGCAGCAACATGGATGGAACTGAGGCCATTATCTTATGCGAAGTAACTCAGAAACAGGAAGCCAAATACCTCATATTCCCACTTATAAGTGGCAGCTAAATAGTGTGCACACATAGAAATAGAGTGTGGACTGACAGACATTGAAGACTCAAAAGGGGAGGCCGGTGGAAGGAGGGTGAGGAATGAGCAATTACTTAATGGGTACAATGTACACTATCCAGGTGATGGTTACACTAAAAGCCTACATTTTACCACCATTATTATATCCAGGTAACAAAACTGCACTTGTATCCCCTAAATTAATACAAATAAAAAGGTTAAAAAAAGAAAATGTGGTTTATACCTACAATGGAATATGATGCAGGCTTTGAAAAGAAGGCAGTCCTGCCACATGCTACAACACAGATGAACCTTAAGGACATTATGCAAAGTGAAATAAGCCAGTCGCAAAAGGACAGATATCGTAGGATCCGACTCATATTAATTACCCAAAGTAGTCAAAATCATAGCAACAGAAGTAGAGAGGTGATTGTCTAGGGCTGAGAGGGAGGAATAGAAATTAGTGTTTAATAAATATAGAGTTTCAGTTTTGCAAGATGAAAAGTGCCAGAGATCTGTTGTACAACAATAAGAATATACTTAAATACTATTGAACTGTACATTAAACATTGTTAAGATGATAAATGTAATGTTATGTGTTTTTACCATAATAAAAAGTGTTTAAAGAAAAAAAAAGGTAATTGCTTCAAAAGCCTGAGCTACCAAAGCTATTTGGCAATAAACTTTCAAATGCTTATTTCCCCATAAAAAAAAATAAAAAAAGAAAAAGAGGAAGAGACAATTAATTTATGCCATGTTGTTTAGAACAACCTCTGACATATGGCAAACACTGAAAAACTAGTTACTGCTATACATACAATTAAATATATAATATGATGCATGATATTATGGAGGTGAGTTCAGAGACGGCATGGTGGCAAGCCACAGTGGCACAGTGAGCTAATTCCAGGATGACCCTGGCTCTATGGGTGTAAGTGATTTAAACAATGAAGAGTGCAACTACTCTGCTTTGAGAACCTGCTATGGGTGAGGTGGACGTGTTCTCTGATCCTCTCAGCCAGCATTCAAAGGAGGCATTATTTCCTGTCAGACTGTGAATTTCTTGAGAAAAGGATCTCTATCTTGTTTGGCATTTTGCATTTAATGTTGTTCCCAATAAGAATAATATCTGTTAAATGAGTACATTTTATCAGTGGAGTAACTGGTTCAGAAAGGCTAAAGGCCCTCCCTGCTAAATGCAGAGTGAGAGTCAAAACCAGCTCTGTCCAGCTGCAAACTCCATAATGTTCTAATCCACTGTGTGGCCTCCAGGGGAGCCTGACAAACCTCTACAACGACTGGGTAAGTGGGCAATTCTTCCATTCCAGAAAGAAACTGCATTTGCATGGGGGCATTCCTAACCTAAGCTCTCTGCATTATGATAGCTGAGAGGCGAAACAAGCTTGGATGGGTTAATTCATTGGAATTTGGGAAAGGGAGAAGATTAAATAATGATGACACAATAATACGATGACATAATAAAATAGCTGGCACTTACTAAGTACTTAAGTAAAGTAAAATAAAGCTGAGTAAAATAGCTGGCACTTACTACAGTACTATAAGTACTATACGGCAGGCTCTGTGTTGAGCCATTCATATGCACTCTCTTGTTTAATCTGCATTTTATCTTGGTGAAGTTGGGTTTTTGAGGTAGAGGAAAATGAAGCTTAGAGAGTTTAAGACACTCACTAAGTTTGCCCAGCTTGTAAGTAGCAGAATCAGGAAGTGAATCCAGGCAGTATGACTCCAGTTCCAGGCTTTGAACAATGCCAGAAAGTCCAGTGAATGATCCTAAGGCATGGGGCACATGACTGGGTCAACTACTATAGGCAGAAATTTAGCATAATGGTTACTAGAGCATGGAACTGACAGTCCTTGGTTCTAGCCTGGCTGCACTACCTAGTGGCTCTGAACCCTGGCATGTTGCTTCACATCTCTAGGCTCCTGTATCTTGACTTGAAAATTGAAGTTAATACAGGTGATAAGAGTGTTGCAAAGAAAAGCACGACTGTGAGTTCAGCATTTGGTCAGTAGTAGGACCGCGGTTTCTGGAGCAGGTGGGTTTCTATTGTGGGAGAGGAAACAAAGAGAGCAGGAGTGAGAAAGGGCAAACAATGGGTCCCTAAAACAACCTGGCACAGAGGGAGCTATTGGACTTAGGCAATTTCAAGACTGAGGGGATCTTAACAGTCAGATGAGGGAATCTTGAAGTCTTGGCACATTCCTTTCATCCTCTGCAAGAGAGCTTTTCTTTTTGTCACATAAATGATGAAACAGCAGCGCCTGCACCTCAAGAAGATATGTAGGAGTTTTGTTTTTAAACACCCCTCGCTGCAGGGGTGAGAGCTTGTCACATTTTTATTACTGCCAGGTTTAGCCCCATTGCTAGTGCTGACACATGAGTCACTGTGCTGGTCCTGGGAGAACCACGGTACTCCGACTGACAAAGCAGATTAATGGAGGCAACGCGACAATCCTGCCTTGTTTTTGTTTTCCTAAGGAAGCCACAACATTGCCAGCAAATAGGGACAGCTGGGATGCTGGCAGGTGTTTCCATTTATGTGGGAAACTGAGGAGCGGCCTGCACCTTCTGAGTCTGATAGCAAGCCAGGTGCTCCCTTCTGAGATGAGATTAATACTTGCACACCTGTGTGGCTTGCCTCCACCGGCAAGAGCAAATGTTCACAGAGCACCTCTATGAACCAGGGGCCGGCCTAGGTATTGCATTGCATCCTGAAAATGATGCTGTGAATTATGCACGAATGTTCCCATTTTATGGAAAAAATAAGCAGTGCTTCAGAGACATTAAATGCACTTACTGAGGTCACACTGCTGTCAGTGAGTAGCAGGAATTAAAACCAAGTCTTCTTGTCTTCAAAGAACTAGCTCTTCCCCTACCACAGGCTGCCCTTCGAATTGCTAATGAATCCTTTCCATATACATTTCTGCATGTAACCTTCATCACAGCAGTGTGAGGTAGCTGTTATCAAGGAAAATGAGGCTCATAGAGGTTAACCACATTACTCAAAGACCCAGGTTTATTAACTCTTTATCTTAGATTTAATAAACACTGTGCTGCTTTGTGTCGGGTTCTGGGTGACAATCTTCATGAGATGTACGTGCTCTTGCCTTCATGGAGCTTACGTCCTATTGAGGGAGCTACGTAAATACTATCACCCAGGAAACAGTTATGTTGTAGGAAGTAACGTAAGGAAAAGTACAAGGGTTTTGAGATTAGAATGAAGGAGATGTTCAAGAAAGACTCCTTGAAAAAGTGACATGAGGCACAGTTAGGAGGAGAGAAAGCAAGTGCCATGGACCCAGTGTTTGCATCACCTCCCAAATTCATATGAAGCCCTAATCCCCAAAGCAGTGGTATTTAGAGGTGAGGCCTTTGGGAGGTAACTAGATTTAGATGAGGTCGCGATTGTGGGGGCCTCACGATGGGCTTGGTATTCTTATGGGAAGAGGAAGAGAGACCTGGGCTCCCTCTCCTTCCACCATGTCGAGGACACAGCAAGAAGGCAACCACCTATAAGCCAGGAAGTAGACACTTACCAGGAACCAAAGCTGCCTATACCCTGATCTTGAACTTTGAAGACTCCAACACTGTGAGAAATAAGTATCTGTTGTTTGAAGCAACCAGTCTATGATATTTTGTTATGGCAGCCTGAGGTGACTAAGATAGCAGGACTTGAATCTAGTCCAGGAAAGCAACAGGGCTCTGTTTCTTCTCTCATGTTGCATTCTTCCTGCAATGAAAGTAAGTCATTAGCAATGCAGTTTTCCACAGTTACTCTGATGTTTTGCCTGAGCCTGTGCAGACCTTTCAGGACTCAGTTAAGAACAAATCCAGGGATAGTTATTTGCTTTCGCTGAAGAGCAAGCAATAGACATGTAGCCATTAACTGAAATGGTTTTGGACATTAAGTCAGTTCTGGGGGAAATGGAATCGGGATGAACTGCCACCTTTGAGTGTATCTGATGTTCACTTCTTTTTCACGGTTCTTGATACAATTTCACCAGTAAAAATTGTTCCTCAGTGTGGAACCTGCTATTGCCAGATAAATGAAACCCCTTTGGCCTTGGGATGTTAGGAGAGAGAGAGAGACAGAGAGAGAGGCATGAAGATACTTTTCTAGTGTGAGTGGTGTTTCATAGGCTCAAAGCATGTGAGAGCTGGAAGGGACTTCAGATTCAGCTAAGTCCAACCGCCTCATCTAATATGTGAGGAAACAGAGGCCCAGAGAAAGGAAATGCCCAGCTCCAGGGCAGAGCTAGAAACACAGAAAACAAGTGTCATGGAGTGAATGTTTTTGTCATCTCTCAAATTCGTATCTTGAAGCCCTGATCCCCAGTGCAGTGGTAAGTCTGGTGACAAATCTGGGAAGATAACACTGATCTGTCCTTCATGAAAATGGAGATGTCTCTAGGTATTTCACATGTAAAGTAGGTTAATACAGAGAATTAGTGACATATGAAATGATTGAAAGTACTGGAGGAGCAAAGGTCAGGAAAAGCTGTTGACACTCAGTTTTAATCACAGCTATCAAATAATTTGGAACCATAGGAAAGTGTCACGAATGATTATATTTGCTTGCAGCAATAAAGCAAGTGATCTGTAGGAGAAAGGAGATTTCTGTAAAATCTCTCATATGTTAACATCTGTGCATATATTTGGTTGACAAAGAAAGACAATAATATGGCTTCTATCTCTCATCCTTTCCAGCCTTTACTGGCAAAATCTAAAGCATAGCTCTGGTGACAAAGAATTCTGGGAAATGTAGCTCCCGGGCTTCCAGCCCCTTGTGAAATAGAGACTAAAAAGGAGTAGAAATGGTGCTAAACTGGTAACAGAATTTCTAACACAACAGTTATACTAAATTCTTTCTACCCTTTCTTCCATCACTCTGTATTTCTTTTCCTCTTTTCTTCCTTTCCAGAATATTTGGTGAGGGACTCAGAGGACTGTTGTCTGTTTGGGCTAAGGCCTGGCTGGTGTAGAATGACAGAGATTTGCCTTGAACAATAGCATGCATTTGATGGGAGGAAAGGCCTTTCCAGACATTTGCAAACAAGCCAAATCTGTTTTAAAAGAAATCTGGTCATGTTTATGTGTCACTAGAAAAATCCAAACACCGTGATAGAAAAATGGGCGAAAATAGTAGTGGATCGAGACCCAGACTGTAGGTGTGGACAGATCTGAAATCTAGGTCTGTCTTTGCTCTTCTCTACCTAGAAGACCCTGAGCATCTGATGTAATCTATGACTTAGTAATAGGAATAACAAAAGTTATAAATCTTATAGGATTCTCATGAGGAATGCATGAAATAATATATGTTGCATTATATTTAGCACATAGTGAAAGTTTTGTAGTGGTCCTGATATTATTATGCTTATTTTAAGTCATTGTTGATAATACTGATGTTGAGAGTTCAAAAATTAGGACTCAGTTTTGCAGAGATCAGAATTCAGTCTAGGTTCTTTAAGCAGATATGAATCAAATGCTATTTACTAAATGGCTTTCGGGATCAATAGAGAGGTTGAGGAAGCTGCCTCTTGGTTGAGCTCTCAGGACCACCTCAGAGAACTTGGTCACCCAGGAGCCACTGCGTCATTTTTGACCTGAAAGCCTCCTGATGAATTCAGAAGCTGGTGCTCCACCTGCAGGCTCTGCCACTTGCTCTGCCATAAATAGGAAGCCAGAAAGACCAGGAAGGCATGTACTAAATCAGGGAAGTGTCTATACAGATACTGGCTTGAGGCCTATGCCACCCACATATGGTCAAGAAGCCACTGGAAAAAAAAAAATCAGACCTGCCCAAATGGTGCCCACAGAAAGAGAAGCAGCAGCAGAAATGGGCTCCACTCCATTGCTACCTTTCACATTTCAGACAAGTGCGTCTAACCCAAATCATATCCAGGGCCCCAGCTGTACAATTGTTTGTACCATGTAGTATTTAGATATATACACCCTGCACCCCAGGAAGACAATCCAAAGGAAGTGGAGTGCCAATCCACTATTTTATTCGCTGGGAAACCATGTTTTTCTCAACACTCATGATTTCATGGGGAACTACTTCCCCAGGGAAACACTCCTGGCCACTGTTTCCATTCTTTACTTATGGTTGTCCATGAGAAAACGTGTGGGATATTTAATAACGAGCTTGGCTCACCTCCTTAGGGTTTCTTCCTTGAGTTATGCTCAACACCAGCGAGGATGCATTCTCCTCTTCTCCGGGGCCAGGAAGGCATCTTAGTCCAAAGGCCCTGCCCCTGTCCAGGGTGGCCAGCAATGACCCAGCTATGAGGGAACTTAATGAATAAATATCTGTCTCCTGTATGGGCAAAGTTTTAGCAAGCCCACCTGCCTACACAGCTAAGCCACATGCTCTAAACAGCTTTGTCACTAATGAAGCTCATATTTTGACCCCAGAATGCTTGATTCTTGTTCAATACAATTGATTCCAAACTCAGGCACGTGATAGTGGGTGTTGTATGTTAATCCATGAAATTTCCATTATGAAATTAGAGCATGAACAGATAATTAACAAAAGAAATACAAATGACAAGTAGAGAATGATCAAACTCAAAGGCAATTAAACTTCAGTTTAAAAAATTCAAAGATGCCGGGTGTGGTGGTTCATGCCTATAATCCCAGCACTTTGGGAGACTGAGGCAGGTGAATCATCTGAGATCAGGACTTTGAGACCAGCCTCACCAAGAAGGTGAAACCCTGTCTCTACTAAAAATATGAAAATTAACCAGGCATGGTAGCAGGTGCCTTTAGTCCCAGCTACTTGGGAGGCTGAAACAGGAGAATTGTTTGAACCTGGGAGACAGAGGTTGCAGTGAGCTGAGATCGCACCACCACTCTCCAGCCTGGGTGACAGAGTGAGACTCCATCTAAAAAAAAAAAAAAAAAAAAAAAAAAAAAAAATTCAAAGAAAATTTTAACCTAAGAAGTTAAAAAAAAAAAAAGTGAATACTCAGTGTGTGTGATGAGTTAAAATACTGCCACATACTGCTAGTGGGATATACAAATTCTTATATTTGAGAAAATTTTTTTATTATACTTTAAGTTCTAGGTACATGTGCACCAATGTGCAGGTTTGTTACATATGTATACATGTGCCATGTTGGTGTGCTGCACCCATTAACTCGTCATTCTTACATTAGGTATATCTCCTAAGGCTATCCTCCCCTCTGTCCCCTCCCCCACAATAGACCCGGTGTGTGATATTCCCCTTCCTGCGTCCAAAGTGATCTCATTGTTCAATTCCACCTATGAGTGAGAACATGCAGTATTTGGTTTTCCATCTTGCGATAGTTTGCTGAGAAATGATGGTTTTCCAGCTGCACCATTGTCCCTACAAAGGGGACACGAATTCATCCTTTTTTATGGCTGTCATAGTATTCCATGGTGTATATGTGCCCACATTTTCTTAATGCAGTCTGTCACTGATGACATTTGGGTTGATTCCAAGTCTTGCTATTGTGAATAATAGCACCTCAATGAACATACGTGGGCATGTGTCTTTATAGCAGCATGACTTATAATCCTTTAGGTATATCCCCAGTAATGGGATGGCTGGGTCAAATGGTATTTCTCGTTCTAGATCCTTGAGGAATCACCACACTGTTTTTCACAATGGTTGAACTAGTTTACAGTCCCACCAGCAGTATAAAAGTGTTCCTATTTCTCCACATCCTCTCCAGCACCTGTTGTTTCCTGATTTTTTTAATGATTGCCATTCTAACTGGTGTGAGATGGTATCTCATTGTGGTTTTGATTTGCATTTCGAGGAGAAAAATTTTGTGATATATATCAAAGCCATATGTTTTAACCCAGAAATCTTATGCCTAAGCACTTCTTTCAAGGGGACAAATCAGTTATCCATTTCAGTATTACTTGTTATAGTGAAAAGTTATGACTTCCTCCAGGTTCCAAAACAGGATATTAATAAAATAGTTGCAGTACACAGAATGTTATGTTTCCATTAAAAAATGCCTTAATATATGAATATTTGATTTCATCTTAAAATAATCATGGCATAGTTTTAAGTGAAAAAGATTATAAAACAGTATATATAGCATTATCTTAGTTTTATAAGCACATATGTGTGCATCTATATCTATATATGCATATTTATACATATGTGTGCATCTATATATACACATATATATCTATGGTTACATATGTATTTATATATGCATATATATGTACACATAGATGTATATTTGTGAAAAATACAGTTATGACGTATGTGCTTTCTAAGGTTCTGTAACAAGAGGAAGGCTGGAACAAAAGGGATGGGAAAATAAAACTAATCTGTGTTTTTGGGCAGCTGCCTCTTTCTATCACTTTCCCTTCTCTTTCTGGTTTCTGATACAATTGCAGTCTGTGACAAGAGATTTTGCTATCTCAGTGTTCTCTTGATGGCTCTTTTATAACTAGAAATCATGATTATTTTATTATTTATTATACAAACAACATTAGGGGCACATTAACAAAAATGAAAACCTTTTCTGACAATCTGCCACCTTAATAAGTCAGCTTCCTTTTATCTCTGTTCCCTGCCTGTTCCAATCCATATGCATGCAGTATTTGTTCCTATAACAATGTTCTTATAACATGAACACAATTTTCTGTTTTTCTTTTAGCCACCCGTATAGTCAAAGCTTTTTCCCTGTTGCTTCACAGTGCATCCTCTGTCTCTGCATGAGAAAGGAAAGTGGCTTGAAAACATGTAGATGTGTCTGGTTCCCTTGTGCCCTTCCTTGCAAGCACTGAGGTACTGGCAGGTGTGGATGTACCAGGTTGTCCCTGGCCGCAGCTGCCAAGGACCGGAGCCTGGTGTTGATGCCTAGTCAAGAGAGCTCTTGGTTAAGGTGGTACTAATCCCAGACTGGGTTAGTCACCTCTTCTGTGTTGTTGTCTTGCTGGTGGTCATGTACCTGTTTTTGTTAGGGTCTAATGCTTTCTGGAGTATGGCTTGGACATTGAACACGGACCAAGGGTATGACTTGGTGTTGCCTTGCCTTAATGAGCTCTAAGGAGTGGAAAGGGAACCCTAAGTATTCACATTCTCCTATGTTCCTGGCCCTGTGCTCAGAACTTAAGGGATGTCATCTCCTGAGGCTTTCCTAACGACCCAGGGCAGTGGAGTAGAAGGGTTAAGAATGGAGATTTGGGTGCCAGGCCATCTTGTGTCCCAGTGCCATCTCTATCATGTACCTGCTGTGAAATGTTTAGACTGTAATTCCTGCTCTAGCTGCAACTTAGTTTCCTTACCTGAAAAATGTGGATAACAATGATGCCTACTCCTTAGGGTTGTAATGAAGATCAAATGAGATATAATGTGTAGAGCACTCAGACTTGTGGCTGAAACAAATATTGAGCCTGACTCATTAGTTACTCTATTGCTGTTAGTGACAACAACTTGAGGACGTGAGTACGGCTAACCTCAATTTACAGATGAAGAAGGTGCAACTCAGAGAACTTAAGTAACTTAAGTTTACAAAGATGGCACATTGAGTGCTTCTCACTGAGAACATTCAGATCTTTATTTAGACCAAGAATAAAGCCAGGTTTTCCAATGGTTGAAATAGACCAGGCGACAGACTGGTCATTAACAGAGAATATAGACTATTGACCTTGCCAACCCCCTGCTCAGTGGTTCCCAAATGTGGCTGAATATTTGTATCACCTGGGGAGGGTCTTAGAAACTCCCAATGTTCAGATCTACCACTAACCAATTAAGTCAGCATTTCTGGGGGGTGACCCCCAGGCTACGGTATTTTGTTTGTTTGTTTGTTTTTGAGATGGAGTCTCACTCTGTTGGCCAGGCCGGAGTGCAGTGGCATGATCTCTGCTCACTGCAACCTCCACCTCCTGGGTTCAAGCAATTCTCCTGCCTCACCTCCTGAGTAGCTGGGGCTACAGGCATGTGCCATCATACCTGGCTAATTTTTTGAATTTTTAGTAGAGACAGGGTTTCACCGCCAGTGAAATCTCAGCCTCCGGAGTAGCTGGGACCACAGGCACTTGCCACCACGCCTGGCTAATTTTAGTAGAGACAGAGACCACCAGTTTGGCCAGGCTGGTCTCAAACTCCTGACCTCAAGTGATCCACCTGCCTCAGCTTCCCAAAGCTGTGGTATTTTAAAGTTCCTCCAGAAAATTCACTATGAAGACAAGTTTGAGAACTTGCAATCTGGCTGCCCAGGTCAGCCCGTTAGATGGTGGCCAATGGTAGGGAAAGAGAAAGGAAAGCAAACCCTTCGTCAGTTCCGTTGCTCAACTACCATGATTACAAATGTTAGTGAAGGAAGCATTTGTTATCAGTGGGAGAAGTTATATCTTAAGTGATTGATCAGTTTCTTTTTATGTAGTTTTGTGCACTGATGTGAACATCATGCATTGGCTGTACATGTTGACCTTGCTCAAAAATGTAGATCAATTTTATACTGGGCAAAGTAAGTAATATTTTATATTTTACATTAGTTTCCAACTACACTCTATTATAAACATTGGAGTTATATAGTCTCATCAATAAGTCAGACACAATTTAAAATGATATGAAAGACCAGCATTTCTTGGAGGTTACTTTGTTCAATATGGTATTGATTATCTGTGAATCCTTTTACATATGCCAATTATATTAGTCAGCTTTGGCTGCCATAAGAAAATATACAGGCTGGTGGTTTAAACAACAGAAATTAATTTTCTTACAGTTCTGGAGGCTAGAAGTCCAAAGTTCAGACCAGTTTGGCTTCTGGTGAGGCCTTTCTTCCTGGCTTGTACATGGCAATCTTCTTGCTGTGGCCTTTCACAGGTAAATATGGCTGGAGAGAGAGCTCTGCTCTTCTTCCCTCTTCTTGTAAGGCCACCAGTCATATTGGATTAGGACTCTGTGTCTCCATCCAATTCTCATCTTGTAGCTCTCATAATTCCCACGTGTTGTGGGAGGGAGCCAGTGGGAGATGATTGAATCACTGGGGCAGGACTTTCCTGTGCTTTTCTTGTGATAGTGAATGGGTCTCACGAGATCTGATAGTTTTAAAAGCGGGAGTTTCTCTGCACAAGCTTTCTCTGTTTGCCTGCTGCCATCCATGTATGTGACTTGCTCCTCTTTGCCTTCCACCACGATTGTGAGGCTTCCCCAGCCATGTGGAACTGTAAGTCCAATTAAACCTCTTTCTTTTGTAAATTACCCAGTCTTGGATATGTCTTTTTCAGCAGCATGAAAACCAACTAATACAGAATTCCATCCTATGACCTCATTTTACCCCCAAAAGCTCTATCTTCAAATACAGTTACATCAAGGGTTAGAACTTCAATATATGAAATTTGGAGGAGAATAATTGAACCCATAGCACCAATTTTATTTATTTTTACTCACCCTGTGAGTTATGTACTTATTTTGATGAGAAAACAGGCCTAGAGAAGTTAAATAACATGACCAAAGTCATGCAGCCCAGGTGACACAGCCAGATATAGAATCCAGAGCTGACTTCAAAGCCCTATATACTTATCAACCTCTCCACAATTCTCACCTATATTTACACCAAAATGCAATCCCCCCTTTGTCAATGTGAATTCTACCTGTTTGGCATTTAATTTTCCTTTAAATCCTTTTTTGGGATATTAGCAAAAGAGACAAGTGGCTGATCCTGCTAATTCTTGTTTACTCACTAGTCACATATTGCTTGGATGTCTACTTTGTTCCAAATTAGATACGTAATAATATTGGATTTATACTTGAGGATGCTCACAGTCTAGAGCAAGAGAAAAACCAACAAACAAAGATCATCCAGTGTGGAAATGCTCTGATGGTGTTATGGGACTTTGATGGAGCTCAAAGCAGAGCAAACTCTCTGGATAGGGATGGGGTGATGGGAGGTTAATGAGATGGTGACCCCTACATTTTATTTTGGACAAAGAGAACACAGGAGAATCCTGGAAAGGGAAGAAGACATTCCAGGCAGAAGTGGTAAAATACAAAGAGAAGCTGCAGCATGAGGTGTGTGTCAGGTAAGAGCTGTGCCTTAGGCACCCAAATTTACTTCCCTGACATATCTCACTGATGCTGTGGGCCTTGTAAGTCCTTTTATCACATGGACAATGACATGAAAAACAACAATAACAGGTCATATTTATAGAGTCTATTTATATGTCTATATATTTTACATGTTTCTCCCTTAATTCTCATAACAATATTTGTGGGGTAGATTCTGTTACTATCTTCTTTTTACAACCGACTTTACTGAGCTAAGAGTGTAACAGCATGCGTTCTGGGAAGACTTTCTCAGCTGAAAATGCTAAATACAGATGTGGCTTTGTTTGTGTTTTATGGGAGCCATCACTTCTAGGATACTTATATCAAAATTTGGAATTACTGAACACTCACATTTCAATGCTGTGAAGTGATTGACATGTGTACCCAGCAAATGTGCATGTGTAGGCACGGCATGTACCTTTTCATAGACTTTTTCCTTTTCACGAGGGGCTGAGGGAGAGGTGATTGTATGAGGCTAGACTGACCAGCAAATCTGTTTGAGTTATGAGTGCTGGCAGGGACGAAGGCCTTTGTCACGTAGCTGCAGCAACATCTTCTTTCCCTTCTTGCTTTGCAGCATAGTCCTTTGCAAAAAAGACAAAGATTCAACTTTAAAAGCAGAAGAATCAACAGATGTCACAGATATTTTTAAACCAATTACTGAGGCATCCCTGCAGAGGCAGGCATATAAAATATAGATGTGGCTTCCTGCACCAAATTTGATTTATTTCTGAGATCACTCCTTCATCAGAGCTTGAATTGCATTCCAATATATTCTGAACAAGCCAATGAGCAATCAGGGCATTCCTAGTTGTTAGCAACCCTGCAGATAATTTACAAGGCACATCATTGCCTCGGGCTTTGATAACAATTACCACAGAGCACTGTTTTCCCACCTAGGTCTGGAAGCTGAAAGGACTGCTCAGATCCTCCTCCCTGACTGGTTAAGCAAGCAAACATTTTCTGTCCCTCTACCCCTCTCCCAGTTTTCACGCAGGGCAGATCTTAATGAAAATAAACACACTGGGGCAATAGTGCCCATGAGAACAGGTTGCAACTCTGAGGAGAGGGCACTCTAAGTTTTACAATCTGTAGCCTCTGCACCTCACAGTAAAATACCATGTAATAACAAATAACACCTCACTGCCATGTGGCAGGGTTGGTATGCTCTGCAATAGGGATGTCTTATTAGTAAGGACAGGTGTTCTAGCTCATTAATACATAGTCATTGAGCTCCTAGTTTGCTGTTGGCACTGGGGACAAAATTGTGAGTAATATAGACAAGATCACTGCCCTCCTGGAATGTGGGGGAAATATACCATTCAATAAGAAATTATAAGTATGGTGACTCTTAATGAAAGTTATTGTCATTCCTTTTTCCCTTTTCTGTGTTTAATCCAATGGTTCTCAAAGTGTGTTCTCTGGACCAGCAGCATCAGCCTCACCTGGGGACTTGTTAGAAATACACGTTCTCAGACCCCCACCTGCAACATCCTAATTCAGAAACTCTCAGAGTGGGGCCAAGCAATCAGTGTTTCGACAAGCCCTCCAGATGATGATCTTGATGCATGCTCAAGTTTGAGAACCACTATTTTAACCTAATCAAGTAGAAATCCATGGTAGCTGAATCAGGATCAAAGGAAAACATTAATAAGAAGATAAGAAAATGTTATTAAATCTGATGCTACAATCTTCATAGTAAACTGTGTTGGAGAATGTGGTCTTGAGGCCAAAGTAGGGTGTCTACTTTTTCTCCACATCCATACTTTGGAGCCTGCCTGTGGGGAGAGGTGGGTCTTCTATTTCAGGCAACTCCCCACCTGCTATATGCAGTAATGCTGAACTACTTTATAAACTCAGCAGTATATGAAATTTCAGGCCTTCACTGTCCATCCAAAGGAAGACTTGAGCAGATCAGTTTACCCCAGGAGAGTGGAAGTAAAGGAGGCCCACTTCTTTCATCTTGTATTAGTCTATACACATTACACACTGCTATAAATAACTATCTGAGACTGCATAATTTATGAAGAAAAGAGGTTTAATTGATTCACAGTTCCACAGGCTGTACAGGACGCATGTCTAGGAGGCCTCAGGATACTTAAAATCATGGCAGAAAGGTGAAGGGGAAGTAAACACATCTTACCATGGTGGAACAGGAGAAAGAGTGCAAAGGGGGAAATTCTACACACTTTCAAGCAACCAGATCTCATGAGAACTCACAATCATGAGAAGAGCAAGGGGGAAATTCACCCCATGAGTGAATCACCTCCCACCAGATCCGTCTCCCAACACTGAGGATTACAGTTCAACCTGAGATTTGGGTGGGGACACAGAACCAAATTGTATCATTCCACTCTGGCCCCTCCCAAATATCATGTCCTTCTCACATTTCAAAACACAATCATGCTTTTCCAACGGTCCCCCAAGTCTGCTCATTTCAGCATTAACTCAAAAGTCCAAGTCCAAATTCTCATCTGAGACAAGGTAGTCCCTTCCTCCTATGAGCCTGTAAAATCACAAGCAAGTTAGTTACTTCCAAGATACAGTGGGGGTACAGGCATTGGGTAAATATTCCCATTCCAAAAGAGAGAAATTGGCCCAAACCAGGGGCTACAGGACCCATGCAAGTCTCAAACCCAGTAGGGTCATCATTAAATCTTATAGCTCCAAAATAATCTCCTTTGACTCCATGTCTCATATCCAGGCCACACTGATGGAAGGGGTGGGCTACTAAGGCCTTGGGCAGCTCTACCTCTGTGGCTCTGCATGGTACAGCCCCCTAGGCTGCTTACATGAACTGGTGTTGAGTGCCTGCAGCTTTTCCAGGTGTATGGTGCAAGCTGTCAGTGGATCTACTATTCTGGGGTCTGGAGGATGGTGGCTCTCTTCTCACAGCACCACTAGGAAGTGCCCCAATGGGGACTCTTTGTGAAGGTTCCAACCTGACATTTCCCCTTCACACTGACGTAGAAGAGATTTTCCATGAGGGCTTCACCCCTGGAGCAGACTTCTGCCTGAACATCCAGGCATTTCCATACATCCTCTAATATCTAGGCAGAGGATCCCAAAACTCAGCTCTTGCTTTCTGTGTACCCATAGACACAACATCACATGGAACCTGCCAAAGTTTGGAGCTTGTGCCCTCTGAAGCAATGGCCTGAGCTGTATGTTGGCCTATTTTAACCATGGCTGGAGCTGGAGTAGCCGAGGTGCAGGGTGCCATGTCCTGAGGCTGCAAAGAGCAGCAGGGCCCTGAGTCTGGCCCATGAAGCCATTTTTTCCTCCTAGGCCTCAGGGCCTGTGATGGGAGGTGCTGCTACAAAGGTCTCTGAAATGCCCTGTAGGCATTTCCCCCATTTTCTTAGCTATTAACATTCAGCTCTTCTCTACTTTTTCAAATTTCTCTGCTACCTTGAATTCCTCCCCAGAAAATATTTTCTTCTTTTCTATTGCATTGTTGGGCTGCAAATTTTCTAAACTTTTATGCTCTGCTTCCCTGTTAAATATAAATTCTAGTTACAGGTCACTTCTTTGTTTATACAAACAAATGTAGGCTTTTAGAAGCAGCCAGGCCACATCTTGACCACTTCGATGCTTAGAAACTTCTTCTGCCAGATACCCTAAATCATCTCTCTCAAGTTGAAATATCCAGAGATCTCTAAGGCAGGGGCACAATACCACCAGTCTCTTTGTTAAAGCATAGAAAGAGTAACCTTCACTCCAATTCCCAATAAGTTTCTAATCTGCATCTGAGACCACCGCAAACTAGACTTCATTGTCCACATCACCATCAGCATTTTGGTTACAACCATTCAACAACTCTAGGAAGTTCCAAACTTTTCCTCATCTTCTGGTCTTTTTTTGTTCCTTCCAAACTGTTCCAACTTCTGCCTATTACCCAGTTCCAAAGTCACTTTCAGATTTTCAGGTATTTTTATAACAATGTCCCACTTCTCTGATAATAATTTTCTGTATTAGTCCATTCTCACACTGCTATAAAGAACCACCTGACTCACTCCTGTAATCCTAGCACTTTGGGACACTGAGACAGGCAGACCACTGGAGGTGAGGAGTTTGAGACTAGCCTGGCCAACATGGTGAAACCTCATCTCTACTAAAATACAAAATTAGCTGGGTATGGTGGTGGTCACCTCTAATCCCAGCTACTAGGGGGGCTGAGGCAGGAGAATTGCTTGAACCCAAGAGGCAGAGGTTACCTTTTCCCCCTACTCCATTTAACGGCAATATTTTCTAGGTTGGAGTAGGGTCAGGAACATTCTGAGGTCACAAGGAAGACTTTCAATTTTGGTTATTTGACTTTTGAACCTGTTATTCCCCACCAATTTCATCCTTTCAGTTTATTTTCTCTATATCTCTACCAATGTTCTCTGACTTCCTTTCCCATAATCTCTTCTTCCTAAACCATTGTCCTTATGCCAGCCTATTGTTACTGACTGAGGCTTACATAACTTTGAAGAATACAATTATTCCACTGTTACTGTTGTAGGAACATAAGCTTTTGTGTATGTCTCTACTTGGGGGGAGGGAGTGGCATGGGGAGATAGCTGTTGTATGCACAGGCTGGCAAGAGCCTAGAAAATTAATCAGTGACTTGCAGGAGGTTTGTAGAAATGTCCTGGATGTGGCATTGAATCTCACTGGGGGATTATCACAGAAAGAGAGGAGGAAGGAGCATGGGGAAAATGTGTCTTCCATGACAATACAGAGCAGCAGGCTCATCACCTCCAGGATTTCGAAGCAAGGTCAGTATTATGAAAAGTCACAGAAAAATGGCAGCCACCCTAGGAAGCCAGGTTTAAACGTTGAGGCTCTCAGAACTGGAGGAAAGGTCTGGGACATCTTTTGTGTGGGGAATGCCATTTCCTCCTCATGGCTTTCACTGTCACCCATGCACCAAGGTCTCCTATGTCCACAGCACCAACCTATCCTACAAGCTCTAGATCTGCTTAGGCAGGCACATCCTGTTCCAAACTGAGCTCATCATTTTTACTCCTAATCGCCCCTACTTCTATGTTCCCTGTAACAGGCAGATAAAGCAGAATGGAATAAATACTAGATCAAGAAACAAATGCTAGATCGAGAAACCCCTGCTAAGGCAATTCACACACCATGTACCCCCAATATCTCTATGCAATTGTCAGAGTTCCTTCAGGCACTCCAAAATAGAGCATTTCCCATTCCCCACTTGAATTCTTAACCAGTTGAGAAATGAGACAAAACAGGCAGCAGATGGAGAAACAAAACACCCCTTTACTCATGATGAAAGTCAGGTTGGAGGATATTGCCTAGTTTAAGAGCTAAAATGAGCTTAATAGTTCCGCCAGCCTCAGCGTTGGGAGAATTCATACAAGGGAAAATTTGAGTGTTCAGAGGAGTCACTTAATGAGGTTTCTTCTTCCCACTCATCCAAGCAGTGATGGAAAGAGAGACCAAATCATTGAAGTTCATGGCTCTTGATAGACTATCCAGCCTTTTTAGGTGCATTAGCTAATGGGCATTCTTTCAACTGCCCTTCTTTTCTCTAAACTGAATAGTGTAAAGTGAGGATGAAAATTCAAATAAGGGAACAAATAGTTGTGAGAGCCCAGGGTAGGAAGAGTGAATTTGACCTGAGGGTTTGGAGAAAGGTTTGACATAAGAGGTGATTGGATGGATGAGGTGGATCTTGAAAAAGAAGCTAGTGTTTACTAGGAAGAGAAAGAACGCATTCTCTGTAGAAAGATGGTAGGTGCAAAAGTGTGGTAGTGGGGGAGTTCACCTTTTTGAAGGGAATGTCCACTGTGTCTTGAATGTAAAATATGTGGGTAAGTTGGGGAATAGAAATCTTCTAATTAGATAAAGGGCAAGGAAAAGTGTATATGTGGGATGAAGGATGGCCAAGGATGAGGGCATCTCCCAGGCATTATCCTGGCAGGGACAAGAAGTTGGGTCTTTGGAGAAAGTTGTCTTGCTGATGAAGGAAATTGTCCCTCTAATAGTCCCGCTGCTCTCAAGTGAGCTACCAGAGCTGGGGTCCTGGCTTCTTTAACATGGGACAGAAGAGGCTTACTCTTTTATAAAGCAACATGTCAATTCACAGGGTGGTTGAATGAGAGTTGTTACTTGAAACCCTTCACAGGCACTTACATTTTCTAAAGAGATAGTCAAAATGCCAGAATAGAAATGGGAATCTTTTGAACCTGTAAAACACAGTTAAGTTTTATCTTTCAGGGTCAAAGGAGTGAATGACTTTATTTTTTCCAGAAATTGTTCACAAAAGCCACTTTGCAAGGTCTGGCATGCTGGATGTGTCACACCAAGGGCACTTGTGTTTTTTCTTTGGAAGAGAAAGTGCTGCCGCCACCCCCCTTTTGTTTTAAGAAATGAGTACTTTTAAAAGTACTTGGCTTTTAAAATTTAAAGATGAAATTGTCCACATTCCTATTAACCACCACAGTAATACCAGGTGTTTTCTTTTCTAATGTTTATAGTTAAACCATTTTTGAACCAGGAGATCTGAATTCTGACTCCTTCAGCTGTAAGTTGTATCCATAGACAAGTTATGTAATTTATTTTATTATTTTGTGAGACAGAATCTCGCTCTGTCGCCCAGGCTGGAGTGCAGTGACATGACCTCAGCTCACTGCAACCTCCGCCTCCTGGGTTCAAGCGATTCTCCTGCTTCAGCCTCCCCGAGTAGCTGCGATTATAGGTGCATGCCACCAAACCTGGCTAATTTTTGTAGTTTTAGTAAAGTCAGGGTTTCATTATGTTGACCAGGCTGGTCTCTAACTCCTGAGGTCTGGCGGTCTGCCTGCTTCCGCCTCCCAAAGTGCTGGGATTACAGGCTTGAGCCGCTGTGCCTGGCCAAGTTATGTAATTTATCTGAGCCTCAGTCTCCTGCTTTGCTCATGGTCGGCATGAGGATGAAATAAAGGACTACATGGAAAGTGCCCGCCACGGAATTGCTCTTTAGTAGCCACCTTCATTGCCATCCAAGCTTATGAATCTGCACCTAGTTGATGGTGAACATTGTTAGTTTAATGGAATTGGAAGTGAGTGACTCATTCACGAAACTGACAGGCTATGAAACCAGTTTGGACAAGCTTTGCTTTTCTTAAGAAGGTCGAAGACAGCTGTTGCATTTGCTAGAATCATAAACTGATGCCACATGTTATATGCTCTGTCTTCTAAGGAACATAATGACTTTTCATTTTGAGATTTTGACATTAAAGAAAAATTACAGTTGACCAGAATGTAAGTTCCATAGGACAGGAGTCTTCTGTCTTTTATTTATTTCTTGTATCACTAGTTCCTGGAGCAATAGCTGGCACATGATAGGTTTTCAGTATCTATTAGTTGAACAAATGAATGGTTAAATAGGCACTCAACAATTTTCTAAAGGAACACACACTGTGCTTTCCATCCACTCATTCATTCAAAAACATGCATGCTGTGTTTACCATGTTCTTGGCATTATGCCATGTCTCTGTGGAGGGGTCAGATGTGAACTGGGCATGAACCCTCATCTCCAGGAGCTTGTAGGGCAATAAGGGAGATAAATCATATTATAAATGCCCCTATTCCAAGAGTGAAATAATAAGTGAGGAGAAAGGTACTTAGACAATATTATGGGAGTTTTCAGAGGGTAGACATCACTGGTAGCTTGCTGAACAAAGGTGTCAATAACATTTGAACAGACTTTTAAAGGTTGTGTATATTCTCTGTTTATTTGGTCAATGAGGAAAAAAATCAACTATTTGTAGAAAAATAAGTTAGATTCTCTCTCTCTCTGACACACACACACACACACACACACACCCCTACCTGTTAACTGAATTGACCAGTCTTCTAACTTAACCAGCCATTTGACTCATTCAAAGTAATGCACCTTTTTTGAGTATCAGGGCTCCTGCATATATTTCTGTGACAAATGAAAAATTAGCCTGGCTAATTCTTACTTCAACAATTCATTAAAACTATGCATCAGTGCCAACATCTCCCTTGTTTCCTTCCCCTTCTCTTCCTCATTAAAATGCAGCAATTATGCAATCCTATTTCTCTGCCCAGGGCTCATTCTAAAAGTGTCCTTCTGCAAATGCTGCTGCTGCTGCTGCTGCTGCTGCTGCTGCTTGGCACCATGGACAGCAGGGGACGTGGGCAGCCAGCAGGAGCTCCTCTCCTAAATCCAGTTTGGCAAAATGCTTTGTCTGGGATGGGCCATGAATCACTGCCAGTCCCAGCTGCATGGAAGAGCAGGAGTCAGAGGGGGAAGAGAAAAGGAAGAAGCAAGAGGAAGGCAGAGCAGTAAGTTGAATGGATGAATCAGTACATCACGCACTATTAGAGCTCTCGAGAAGCTTTGCTCTAATGTGATCTAATGTTCGCTAATATTCACATGGTACAGATAAAGGAACTGGGGCCAGCACAGTGGCCTGACCTGCTCAGGAGCATGCAGCTGGGGGTGAGAACACCGCAGTTAGCACCATGCTTACTTTTCCGTAGCTGCTATGTCCTAACTCCCAAGTGGAGCAGTGGGAGGTGACTGGTCACAAAGTGAGGCCCTGGAACAGTCCATTTGCAGGTGGGATTTCTTTCTGCCCGGCTGCCTTCTGAGTGACCAAATGACACATAGTATCTGGATCCTGGAAATGAACAAGGTTTCTGCCTTTGAGAAACTAGCCCAAGAAGAAGGAAGGCTGTGTGCAAAGGGGTGAGCAAGCCTGAACAAAGCAGCTGTTGAGCAGCAAGAAGAAAAATATAGAGAAGCACAGTTCCACCAGCAACAAGTGTTACCACCTGGATATCTCTTATGCCTGAACTCAATGCTTTCCAAACTAGGCATTGAACTACACCAAATGAAAGCAAACAGAACAGCCCCTCAAACTCCAACCTTCCCCCAGTCACTCTCAAACACTCTAAAGCTCTGAATTCTCCAAACTCCCCCAACCCTCATTCAAACCCCCAACCTCCCGGAAACCCACAACTCACACACAGAACAACTTTGTGGAGTTGTCAACAGCCTGATTATGGTCAACTGTATTTTCTTCGCCTTGAGTGTGAGGCATGTTCAGGTCAGAGGACTCTCTCCTCCCTCCTCACTGTGCCCTTTGTGGGGTCCCGGGCAAGATGAGGACAGGATGCTCCGTGTACTTCTCAGGGGCTACAGGAAACAAGTGAGGGGTCTCTCAGGCCCTTTCCCAGCCTACTCCTTCCCCACTCTGGCTCAGTGAGGAGGTCACTTTGGGGGTGCATTTAGTTTCTGGGGTGCTCATTTGGGGAGTGAACACAGTACCTGGAAGGGAGCAAAAGTCTCCCTGAGACCTTTCCCCTGTTTCCTATTTCTGTGTGTGTTGTAGATGCCCTTATATGTTCTTGGTGCTAACTCCAGATGTGGGATGGTGGTGCTCACTTAAGAGGTAAGAGGGAGACAGGGTGATGGAGCTGTCCTTAAAGATTCCACCAATATCAAACTCTGTTACAACCTTTTACATACTTTTATTCTTTTTTAGTCTTTTTTTTTTTTTTTTTTT
>NW_016807218.1:1028286-1043367 GCF_001698545.2 Rhinopithecus bieti | reverse complement strand
TCTGGGGTGCTCATTTGGGGAGTGAACACAGTACCTGGAAGGGAGCAAAAGTCTCCCTGAGACCTTTCCCCTGTTTCCTATTTCTGTGTGTGTTGTAGATGCCCTTATATGTTCTTGGTGCTAACTCCAGATGTGGGATGGTGGTGCTCACTTAAGAGGTAAGAGGGAGACAGGGTGATGGAGCTGTCCTTAAAGATTCCACCAATATCAAACTCTGTTACAACCTTTTACATACTTTTATTCTTTTTTAGTCTTTTTTTTTTTTTTTTTTTTTTAACCAAGTCATGAAAGGGAAAAAAAAACACAAAACCCTTTTATCTCAGTGGTCCCCAAACTTTTGGAATCAAAGATGGGTTTTGTGAAAGACAGTTTTTCCACAGACAGTTTGGGGGATGGTTTTGGGATGAAACTAGTCCAGCTCAGATCATCAGGCATTAGTTATATTCTCATAAGGAGCATGCTACCTAGATCTCTGGCATGTGCAGTTCACAATAGGATTTGCACTGCTATGAAAATCTACTGTTGCCGTTGATCTGATAGGTGGTGGAGCTCAGGCCATAATACTAGCTTGTCTTCTGCTCACCTCCTGCTATGCGGCCAGGTTCCTAACAGGCCATGGACTGGTGCCAGTCCATGACCTGAGGGTCAGTGTCCCCTGTTTTATCCAGTGTTCTTTCCCAGCCTCACAGCAGACAACATTCATGGTGTACTTACTGTGTACTATTCTAAGTGTTTTGCATGTTTTGTATGATCTTTTTGAGGGAAGTACTCTTATTATTACACATCCGACATATGAGAAGATTGAGGTACAGAGAGGTTAAGTAACCTGCCTATGCGTCAGGTGAGGGGTGGAGGCCACACTGGAAGTCAGGCAGAGCATGCAAAGTGCGTGCTCTTAATGAGCTCTCTATCTTTTTGTTTCAGTCTTACAGTGTGGCTCCTTAAATCTTAGAAGCTAAGAATTTGATATCCCAGGTTCTTCCTGTAATAATTTCCCCATGTACTTTTTTTTTTTTTTTTTTGAGAAAGAGTCTCACTCTGTTGCCCAGGCAGGAGTGCAGTGGTGTAATCTTGGCTCACTGCAACTTTCACCTCCTGGATTCAAGCTATTCTCCTGTCTCAGCCTCACAAGTAGCTGGGATTACAGGTATGAGTTTGGATTACAGGTATGGGATTACAGGTATGGGTACCAAACAGGATTATGCAAGCATGTTTCCATATCCAGCTAACTTTTGTACTTTTAGTAGAGACAGGGTTTCATCATGTTGGCCATGCTGGTGTTGAACTCTGAACTCAGGTGATCCACCAGCATCAGCCTCCCAATGTACTGGGATTACAGGCATGAGACACCGTGCCTGACCTCTTGATCTATTTTTGTCTGAATGGTGCAGGTCACAGGACACAAGGTACATGTGGAAGCGGAGGTGGAGAAAAACCATCAATGACTCAACATATCTAGTGACTTTACACGTCGTAAATATTTTGAGAATTTACACATCATAAATATTTTGAGAAGATTAATTTGAAAAGCATGGTAATATAAGACCATTATTTAATGGAGAGACAGGTCCCTATTGTTTTGTTGGGTCCTGTGGGTTACTTATGTCTAGCTACTTCTTTGCTTCTGATGAGGCACCTGAGTGAAGTCAGGACTGAAACAGGAATGGACAGATCAAAGGAGTACAAGGCCTGCGGGCCCACGTGTCTCCACTCTCCAGTCTTTAATATGTGGTAGATGAAGCTCATCAATCGTGGCCACATTTTCTGGTGAATCCAGATGCTGCCTCTGGCTTCTCAGTCTTCTGCTAATAAAGCAGCTTTTACTGCAGAGTAAAGTTTGCACAGAAGACAAAATCCACTTACTATGGCTAACTTAAAAGTAATGAAAGGGATATGAGCATAGATCAGCACAAAGCTAGATAACCTGAATTACAAAATGTGGCATGCTATCTGAGATTTGGAGGACCCAGCCCCTTCTTGCCCCATAACTATTTGTCGCGGCGGTTGCCAGCTAAGCCGGGGGTGTCCAATCTTTTGACTTCCCTGGACCACTTTGGAAGAAGAAGAGTTGCCTTGGGCCACACATAAAATACACTAACACTAACAATAGCTGATGAGCAAAAAAAAAACAAAAAACAAAAAACAAACAACACACACACACACCTCACAATGTTTTAAGAAAGTTTAAGAATTTGTATTGGGCTGCATTCAAAGCTGTCCTGGGCTGCATGCTGCCTGTGGGCTGGGAGCTGGACAAGCCTGAGCTAAGCACATAATCCATGAGCACAGCTGAGACTTCTGGAAGCCTTGAAATCCACGTTCAAGAAAGCCCAAGGCATTCCTTCTTCTATCTTTTGAAGGGTTGACTTTCAATTCTAGACCAACTGTCTTTTGCATCATTAAACCCCACCCCTGGGGAGAACTTACCTCACCCCAAGTGTGTGCTGATATCCCTGAGCTATGGAAGGGTAGTTATCTTCCCAGTAAAAGACAGAAAACATGGATGTGGGGAGCATTTCAGTAAAGCAGAACTTCATGGAGCAAAGGTGTCCCATATCTTACCTCACTCATGTATGGGTCTTACTACATTCTGGGCACCATTCTAACTCTCTTGCATATAACTCATTGGGTTCCTCACAACAATTGTATGTCAATGGTTATATCCTTATTACTGATGAGGTGACTGAGGCACAGACAGGTAATGTAACTTGTCACAGGTTATATAGCAAATAAGTGCCAAAATGAACCTAGAATCCAAAAAGTCTGGTTTCTGAGCTATATGGTTTTCATGTTACTAATTAATAGCCTTAGATAAGAAATGACAGAAAGTCCCAACACAATGATACTAAGGCTGTCTTAGGAATGGAAGAGCTGTTCTGTTTTACCTGACCATGTATCTGGTGGGCTTATGCTTGGGTTTTGAAAGGAGGACTTGATAGTAGGGAGCTGCAAGGGAGGTAAAGGAATGCATAGTAATAAAGTACATGCTATGTGCCAGGGACTATGTTGAGTGCCTTTATCAGTGGTTTCTCCTGTTTCTTCCTTTGTGTCCTACAATTATCACTCTCTCACAAGTGATCCCTGGGAAGGAAATTAACTCTTTCAAGCCCACTCAGCTAGACAGGGGTGGAGTTAGAATTCAAAGCCCACCTTATCTGCCTTTGGACTTAGTCCTTCATTCCACTCTAGGGAGTTAAAGGTGAACATCCATCTCCAAAGGAGAAAAAGGAAGTTAACTTGGTCGTTTAGAACTCTGGTGCTTTGCCATTTGAAGGACTCCTTTAATATCCAATCTTGAAGATCTAGCATCATCTTCTAGCTTCTCTGGGACCTGGGGAGAGATAGTGAGAGGCTGGTAGGGGTGAGGAGAGCTTGTGAAATATTTGCTAAATTTATCAGAATCCAGTAATTACTGAGACAGTGTTAGTGATCCTGGACTACTCTCTGTGCTCCATGACCTTAGCCAAGGTTTTGCTACAAGGCAATTAAATGCTCCAACTTAAAATAAGTTAGACTTAAGAAAAGAGAAAGACATAACAAAGTGTAGAAGCTCAAACTCAAGATAATCCTTCATTTTGAGCTGCTTTCTGCAACTGAGAATGAGAATGAGATCAGCGTTTTCTACCTGTTTTATTGGGAAGTAAGTCATAGCTTCTTAGAAGCGCTGCAGCTCTATCATTGTCAAGGTTACAGCCTAATCATTTATTAAGGGGGAATAGAAGTGCTATTTGGGGAGAGCATCTGTGTCCCTGCGTCCATCTTGACTTACCTAAACTTTAACATTCTTTCTCTTACAGAATAGTCTCTGACTTTTCCTTCAGAAGATCTCAGTATTTTCCCCCTAACTACCAGGCCAAGTTGAGGGGCTGCCTGACATCTAGACTCTCATTCTCAGCATTATTAAAAATTGGATTTCTCGAACAGAAAACCAAACACTGTATGTTCTCACTTATAAGTGGAAGCTGAACAATGAGAACACATGGACACAGGGAGGGGAACAACACTTGCTGGGGCCTGTTGGAGGAGGGTGAGGGGGGAGAGCATTAGGGAAAAGAGCTAATGCATGCTGGGCTTAATACTTAGGTGATGGGTTGATAGGTGCAGCAAACCACCATGGCACACGTTTCCCTATGTAACAAACCTGCACATTCTGCACATGTACCCTGGAACATAAAACAAATAAAATAATTATAAAAAATAATAAATTAATTAATTTAAAAAATTGGATTTCTCAACCCTCTGACTTCCCTTGACTTTATTGATCCAAGTTCTTAAAACTCCCAGTCCACAAAAGTGGTATTTCTGAAAATAAAACCTTAGAGGTTATAGGAGCCACTTTATTTTCTGTCTGTTCATCCATCCATCCATCCATCCATCCACCCATCCATCCATCCACCCATCCATCCATCCATCAGATGAACACTCACTGAGTGCCCATCCTGTAAAAGCTGGAGCAATGAAAAGTATAAAGTATAAAGGCATGAGGTTGTTACAAGCTTGGCCTATTTGAGACCAATGTGGTTGGAGAGTAGGGAAACAGAGGGTTACTAGAGAGGGAGGCAGGGGCCACCAGACCAAATGTTGTGGACTTCAGTCTAATTACAATAGAATGTTATTGCCATGTTCTATGCAGAAGGTAACTCTAAGTTGGTTTTATTCTAAGACTACTCTCTAGCTTCTTTTGGAGAACAGATTACAAACTACAAACAGAGAGGCGAGTTAAGAGGCATTACAACAACCCAAGCAAGATGATGACTTGGCTGGTGGTAGGGGACAGCAATGGAGTCTGAAATAAGCAATTGTATGAAGAGGCAATTGTAGGTAATGCCAACAGAACTTGCTGATGGGCAAGAGGTAGATAGGTAAGGAAAGAGAGAGGAATGTCAGATTTCCGGCTTCAGTAACTGAATAACTGCTGAGAAAGGACAAGCTGAGGTTTGAGCAAGATCGGAGAATCCAAGGTCTTTTCAAGTTTAACTGTCCTTGCCCCTCAGTGGAGGCAGAAAGCAGATGCAAAGCTGCCCCCCTGCTTAGCCTAGACTGTATTTTAAGATGTTCTTTGGGGAGCAGCTGCAGCAGTCACAGGACCAGAGTCGGAGTGTGCATGAAGCTCCAGTGAGGGCTGAGAGGCGAGAATCTTGGCATCTGGGCCAAGTCCTGGAGCTGATTTGCTGAACTGGCACAGCAGAAGTGGAGACTGTCTCTGAGACTAGGCTGCCTGGTCTAGAGCCACATCCCACATCCTGTATTGTGTCCTTCGCTGCCTCAAGGGCACATAGGGACTAATTAGGGGATGTCAAGAGCCACCTTTAGTGCCTTGGAAAAATCTGGACTAGAGAAATTATCACCATTTCAATCACTTTCATTTATACAGTGGCATTAGGGTTCACTATGTATGTTCACATACATTATATCATTTGCTTCTTATTATAATCTGGAAGAAGTAGGTTCACTTGTTTATATTTTATAAATGGAGAAACTCTTTTTTTTTTTTTCTACATTCATTTTTGGTTCAGAAGGTACATGTGAAAGTTTGTGACATGGGCAAATTGTGTGCTGTTGAGACTTGCTGTATGAATGATTTCATCACCAAGGTAGTGAGCACAGTATTTAATAGATAGCCTTCCAACCCATGCTCCCCTCCCACCCTCCCTGCTCAAGCAGTCTCCAGAGTCTGTGGTTCCTATCTTTGTGTCCATGTGTAGTCAATGTTTAGCTCCCACGTGAGACTATTCACTATTTGTTTTTTTCTTCCTGTGTTAATTTGCTTAGGATTATGGTCTTCAGCTGCATCCCTGTTTCTGCAAAGGACACAATCTCATTCTCTTTTTATGACCATGTAGTATTCCATGGTGAATATGTATATCGTTTGCATATACACCATGGAATATGTATATGTAAATGAGAGAGATGTAGCCTCTCTCTCATCAACCCCAGCACTGATTGTCTCACTGATTGGCTCTGTGTAGGTCACATCATTATTTCTAGACTGATGGCTGAGGCAGGTGCATCTAATGTTCTGACTGGCCGGACCTAAGTCATATCCCCACCATCAGTACCAAAGACAGAAACTGAGGTTTGGGAAGGGGATGGTTCTTTTTAGGAAAATACGGATATCACCACCAAGAGAAAGGCAACTGAGCACTTACACAACATAACCACTACATAACCCATTAAAATATCCTACCTTTTGCAACGTATTTACATTCATATTTAAATAGAAGTGGTAATCCTTGTCTTGACTGAGGAGACCATGATTGTTTTTCATATGACTTGATTCTGTAGTTTTAGCTTGATGCAAAAACGGAAAAAAAAAAAAACTAAATGTTCAATAATATAAAAGAATGGAAAACAACTCTTTGTCCCCCAATTTATATCAATATTATATGCAATAGTGAAATTGGAAAGGTTCCCTTGTCCCCCTCTCAGGGTGTCCGAAGGGGGTGTGGCTCACTTCTTCAGTGCCCCACTGCTCAAACCTCTAGGGGAGGATGCAGACAGGCAGGCTGTGGGGCTCCACAGTGTCTAGGCATGAATGTTTACAGCTGAAGCCCCAGTGGGTGTGTATTACAGGGTGCTATTTTAGTTAAGTCATCTGTAGGCTGCTTGTGTTAGCTCAATCAGACCCCTGCCTTATTGCAAGGACAGAGGGCTTTCTGCATCCCGAGGTTCTCGTCTTGGTGTACTGGAAGAATCGGATCACACATTGACTTGGAGAATGAGTGCGAGGTTTTATTGAGTGCAAGTACTCTCGGCAGATGAGGAAGCCAGAAGGGAGACGGCTTTTCCCTGGAGTTGGACCACTCAGCCTCCTGGGCTCTCCTCTGACTTTCCAGGTCAAACTCTACATCGTTCCCCCAGTTGATGGCCTGCCAGCACACCGGCATCTACCAGTGTGCTCTCCACGTCCTCTCGACGTCCAGCCGCTTGTGTGTTTCTTGGCTGATGTGTTTCTCTCAATGTCCAGCTTTTTGTGTGTCTGCCTGCTAGGGTGTTGGGGTTTTTACGGGTGCAGGATGTGGACGTGGCAGGCCAGGGTGGTCTTGGGAAATGCAACATTTGGGTGCCAAGGCAGAAATGCCTGTCCTTATCTGTGCACAGACCGGGGTGGAGTCCTCACCAGGGACCACATCCTTCTCCCTTCCGAGCACTTCCTTGCCTACCTTCTGTATCAATAATAAAAATTTGGGATGTATAATGGCAGGTGTATGTGCTGTGGACTGCAAACTCCATGCCAGGTCCTGAGATTCTCATTCTCAATACTCATTCTTCACAAGAGCTCTCTCAACTACTATCGTTTCCCTGATACGGTTAAGTAGCTGACTTCTTTTGTTCAGATTACAAATCTGGAAAACAGAGGTGCTTGGAGTCAAACAGTATTATTTACATACAACAGAACCTCAGCTCAAACTAGCTTAAATAGATGAGAAGTCAGTGTTTTTTTGTCTCACCTATCCTGGAATCTTAGTAGTACATTTAAGTCACATAGGCGGGATGCTACAAGGCCTTGAATAATTAGCATCAAGTCAAATTCTACCAGAAGGCTATTTTCACAGTCTCTCATGGGTGGTCTGCTCCCTTTAGGATGCCTTAAGAAAGAGAGGGTATGGTAAGGATTACTGCATATTGGAATGTTGCTAACCTGAGATGCTGCCAGGAGCACCCTGGATACAGGGATGACTATCATCTGTCTTTCTCATTAATTCCATAATTTCTAGGCACCTCTATTTCTTTCTGTCTCTCTGACCCATTCTCTTACTTACTGGCCAGTATTTTCAGTCACCTCCATAGCAAATTGCAGAGGAGACTTGTGTAACTGACTTTGCCGATTACTCTTCCCCTCCTTCAGGTTTTTGCTCCAGGCTACTTCAGGGATCACTGACCAGGCTATTGATGAGACATTTTGGATCAGATTTCCTTCTTGGTTCAGTTATTCTCCTCTGAGCAAAGACTGGTAGTGCTCCTTCCCTGAGGAGGGAATTGCACATGGGCCAATAGTTTGAGGTAGAAAGGATGAGTACCATGAGTGGTACATTTAGTATACTGAGCATTTAGTATATTGAGAAAACATAGGGTTTTGGGGACAGCCCCTGCAGATCAGATATCTGCATAGCTCAAAGAGGGAGTGTAAAGTCTCCATCTCCTTTGTAACTACTAGATTTCCTTGTAAGAATGGGGGAATACATATTTTTTCTCGTAACTTTACTTTCCCTGATTGTTTTTCATTTTTGCTTGGCTTTTTAATCCTATGGAAAAGCACTACAGATGTTGATGGATAGGCAACAGATATCAAAATTACATGAAAACAAAATTGGCCAACTCCCTTTACAACAACCTAACAATTAAAGCAACTAAGCAACTCTAGAAATAGATGATGAGTTTGTGCTTCTCCCTTTATAGATGAAACCATGATGACCCAGAGAGGGGAAGTGACCTACCCAAGGTCATAGTCAATTATTGGCAAAGCTGTGAATCAAACTCACATCCATTGACTCTTTGGGGACCTTTGAATCTCAAACTGTGGGCATATATGGAGGGTCGGATGACACAAGTGAGGAAAGAATATTGGCCTGAGCTATTTGCATTTGGCAGACTTTCCTGGTCTTCTCTGTTGACTCAGATCTGGGACAAGTCTCCTCCTGGTTTCCCCCAGCATTGGCCTGGGCCAGCTGTAGGTTCCCACTGTGAGGTGACCATGTGGAGAGGTAGGCTGAGCATTTTCATTTCATAGGCCATTAGTTTTTGGCACGGTAACTTTTCCAGTACCCCCGGCCTCGCAGGTCTTATGTCGCCTGCTAGTTTGGAGGAAAAGGCTATGGTCTGGGAATCTGGATGGATACAGCAAATGAACAGGGATGAATTTGGTTGGCAGAAAACTTACCATTGGCTGCTGGGAATTTCACCCAGAGATGATCTGTCCTGATTTTGATTCTTTCCCTCCCTCAAACCTTTGTTTATTCACTGTTCTCCAAGGTGAGAAAGACACAGGGAGACAGAAAGGGAGACTGAGAGAGATATAAGGAGACAAAAAACCCAAAACCATAATGAACCTGTGAAACATAAACAACATGCAAGAGGGAATAGACAGCCAGAGGGATCAGAAAGACTGGGAAGAAAACAGAATGATTTAGTGACAAGGGGAAAAGAAGAAAGAGCTCTAGATGGAAGAGATGTGCATGGTGCCATAGAATGGAATTTAGAGATTCTAACAAGATCCTCTGATGGTGTTAATGAGATAAATTTCTCCAAGGTCATCTAGAGCTAAGGCGCAGAGCAAGTACTGGAAACCATAATGTCTAATTCTTTCTCTGGAAAGTATTTAGTTTCCTGCAATCAAATATATCTGATAAATATTTATTGGGTAAATACAAGGAGGCTGAGCTCATCAAGGGACTCCAACCATGTCAAATAAGCCATGCTTGAAGTTGATAATAGTCTGGAAAAGAGAAGCCTCCAGAGAATGTGACCAGTGCCTTCAAATATTTGCAGGGTCACCATTTGGAATAATGCTTAGATTTAATATATTTGTGGTTTAGGATTAAACCAGGACCAGTCGGTAGAAACAAGAGGTAGATGGCTTTAGGGTCAATATAAATGGTCTACACAATCAGAGAAGCACATTGGTCACACCTGAAGGTTCGTAAGAAACATCTAAACTACCAGTTTGCAGAAATGTTATAGCTGGAATTGAAGCATTCATATGCAATGAAGGCAATGGCTGTCTCCATGCCTTGTCTCTATACTTGGAATGTTGTCTTTTGTTTGGCAATTTCTACCTAATTTTGAAGATTCCTAATCAGTGATCATCCGTGAATGAGTGCAGACCACCCAAATGTCCCCTGAAAGTGGATACAGAGGTATTTGTGTCTGCGTGTGGGAGGGGATTGGATTATCTTGGTCAATGCACCACCCCAGCTGTTTTTCTTGGGTAGTTCTGGGTAGACTTTATCAATGAGATGAACTTAGGCAAGATTTGAAAGGCAGCATAATTAAAGACGAGGCCATTGAAAGTTGTGGTGACCAGATGGTGGCTTTGCAGACCTCTTTATGAGTTCCCACATCATAGCTGAGACCAAAGTGCAGATTTCTGAGTCCTACTCAATTCCTATTAGATCGGAATCTTAAGATTTGAGAAATCACTTGGAAGGGGCCAGTTAGGATTCAGAGTAGAAGTTTTCTGCTTAGTAACTTCAGTATATGGAGTGAGGGAGAAAAGGCAACTTAGGGATAACATGGAGAGTATGAGTAGGGTACTGACTGGTAGTAATCCCTCAGACAGTGTGCCTTGCTCTGAGGCCTGGGTTTGAATCCTGGGGTCCTCCATTTTCTATCTTTGTAAATTTGAACAGTTTTTAAACCTCTTTGATCCTATTTTCCTTTGTAAAGTGGGGATAGTAGTGTCAATCTCACAGGGTTGGATGTTTGCTCCCATTTGTGTATGCATCCATGAAACATTTATTGAGCACCTACAATATGCCAGGCCATTCAATCTAAATTACTGGTGCTATTGCCTTCTCTTTTTAACCTATTGCAGGGTGGTTTTAGAGGTCAGATGTAACAATATTTGTGTATTTCCGAATTCACTACTCAAAATGGTGAGCATTACAGATTCTTCAGCAAATTTTCATATCTCTTTTCTTCTGGAAATAGTCCCTGCTCATCCATATTCAAGGATGGGTGCTGATCCAGGCATAGCCAACCACTAGGTCCCAGTCTCTTGGATGTAGTAATTGTAGTAGGGATTGGCAGGTGGCCCATGCAAGGTCAATCAGATCTATTTTGTGGGATCGTTATAAGGACATTGAGATAAAGATGTTTTCATTGTCCTGGAGGAGTATGAGGAAAGAAGTCTAAAGCTGCTGGTACCATACTTTCACCACATAGAGAAAGTGGGACTATAGATGTGATAGGGGAGAAGCTTCTTGTCTCTACCCCTATGGTTGCCCTGAGGAAGGAATTTCCCATAAACACTCTTGGCCTTTCACCCTCACGCACTCAGTCTCAGGGAAGCTGAACTACATCTGACCTGGTAGGTATGGGAAGACAACCTAGGTAAACGAAACCCTACATAGAGCTTTGCTCCTCTAGGGGCAGGGCAGAAAGGCAAACTGCTTCCTCCTTTTCTGCTATTTGTCCTCTTGGAAACCAGCTGCATGTCATGCAGGAGACAAAATAGCCCACCCAGTGCTGTCTGGGTAAGTAAATCTACCTAATTCTGAAATTCACAGTCCCATTTGCCTTCCATGTTAAACAACATCCTCTCACCTAGCCTTTCTCAATAACAAAAATGGCATTTGGGTCAACCTTAGGACATTTGTTGTTTGTTCGTTTGTTTTGATTCTTTATTTGTTCAGACTCTTAGGAAGAAAGTTGCCATTATTTGAGAGCACTTATCAGATACTTCAGTAGTAAAAGGGTATGCTGGGGCAAATAGAAATAAGACAATGAAGGAAGAAAAAGAAGGTCTTGCAAAATAAGGCTCTTGTTTCTGAGAGTCACTCTTGTAGTTTACAAGCTACCTAGGTATTCTTTCCAGCTATTTCAACCAGTATATTTTAATTGCACTTTACCTATCTGAAATAGGTTTCTGTCAGTAGAGACCAAATAGTCCGAATATAGGCAATATGCAATAACGTTTGCAATAATGTCTGTTATAATTTCAAATTGGGCCATTCTAATGGGTGTGTAATGGTATCTTATTGTTGTTTTAATTTGTAATTCCCTAATGGCACATGATAGTGAGCATCTTTTCATGTGCTTATTTGCCATCAGTATTTCTTTTGGTGAGGTGTCTGTTCAGATCTTTTCCCATGTTTCAACTGGATTGTTTTCTTATTGTTGACATTTGGGAGTTGTTTATTTTGGATATCAGTCCTTTATCAGATATGTGTGTTGCAAACATATTTTGCCAGTGTATGATTTGTCTTTGCATCCACAATGTCTGCCTCACAAGCAAAATTCTTTAATTTCAATGAAGCCCCACTTATCAATTATTTCTTTCAGAAATCATGCCTTTGGGAGCTTTATCTAAAAAGCCATTGCCAAATCCAAGGTCACATATGTTTCACCTATGTTATCTTTGAGGAGTTTTATGGTATCATATTTTACATTTAGAATTATGATTCATTTGGAATTAATTTTTGTGCAAGATGTAAGGTCAGTGTCTAGATTTATTATATTGTTTTACATGTACATGTGCAGTTGTTTCAGCCGCATTTTGTGAAAAGACTTGCCTTTCTCCATTGAATCACCTTTGTTTCTTTGGCAAGGTCAGTTGATTATATTTCTGTGGGTCTATTTTTGAGATCTCTATTCTGCTCCACTGATCTACTTTTCTGTTCTTTGCCAATAGCACACTGTTTTGCTTGCTCTAGCTTTACAGTAAGTTTTGAAGTTGAGCAGTGTCTATCCTCTGACTTAGTTTATCTCCTTCAATATGATGCTGGCTATTTGGGGTCGTTTATATTTCGATATAAACCTGAGAATCAGTTTGTCGATATTCACAAAATAATTTGCTGGGATTGAGATTGCATTAAATTTATAAATCTACCTGGGAGAAACAGACATCTTAACAGTATTGAGTCTTCCTATCTATGAACATGGAATAATTCTCCATTTATTTAGATCATTGGTTTCTTTTGTCAGAGGTTTGTAGTTTTCCTGATAATGTTCTTGTATGTATTTTATTAGATATATACCTAAGTATTTCATTTTTTAATGCTAACATAAATGATATTGGTTTTTAATTTTAAACTTCTGTTCTTTGCTAGAATATAGGAAAAAATTGACTTTGATATATTAACTTTATATATTGGAACCACTGTATAGTTGCTTATTACTTCCAGAAATTTTTTATTGTTATTGATTCTTTGAGATTTTCTAAATAAGCAATCATGTTGTAAATATACAAAGACAATTTTATGTCTTTTTTCCTAATCTGTATACTTAAAATCTCATTTTCTTATTTTACTCTGCTAGCTATTACTTCCAATATGATATTGCATACCAGTGATGGGAAGGAACATCTTTACCTTCTTACAGATCTTAGTGGAAAGCATCTAGTTTCTCAACCTTAGGTATAATGTTAGATGTAGGTTTTTTGTACATATTCTTTATCAAGTTGAGGAAATTCCCCTTTATTCCTGATTTGCTAACAGTTTTTATTATGGATGGGTGTTGGATTTTGTCAAATGCTTTTCCTGCATCTGTTGATAGGATCCTGTGACTTTTCTTCTTTAATCTATTGATGTGATGGATTACGTTAATTGATTTTTTGATATTTAAACCAGTCTTGTATATCTGTAATAAATTTTACTTAACCATACTGTATAATTTTAAATATGTATATATATTTATATATATTTAAACTATGTATATATAGAGAGTTGAATTTTGTCAACTTATTGTTGAGGACTTTTGCATCTATGCTCATGAGTCTGTAGTCTTCTTTCCTTGTAATGTCTTTGGATTTGGTATTAGAGTAATGCTCACAGAATGAGTTAGGAAGTATTCTTTCTGATTCTGTCTTCTGGAAGAGATTGCAGAAATTGGCACAATTTCTTCCTTGTAGGTTTGATAAAACTTGGCAGTGAACCCATTTAGGCCTGGTGCTTTCTCTTTTGAAAGAATATTAATTATTGACTCAATTTCTTTAGTAGATATAGACCTATTCAGATTCTCTATTTCTCTTTGAGTTTTGGTAGATTTTGTCTTTCAGAGAATAGGTCCATTTTATGTAAGTTATCAAATTTGGGTATGGAGGTTTTTAAAAATAATTTCCTTACTATTTATTTAATTTCTGCAATGTCATAGAGAGAGCCCTCTTTCATTTCTGATATTAATAATTTGTATCTTATTTCTTTTATTTTCTTAGCTTGCTTGGCTAGTGGTTTATCAATTTAATTGATTTTTTCAGAGAATCAGCTCTTGATTTTTAAAATTTTCTCTATTTGGTTTTCTGTTTTCAGTTTTATTGATTTCAGGTATAATTTTTTTTTTTTTTTTTTTTTTTGAGACGGAGTCTTGCTCTGTGCCCCAGGCTGGAGTGCAGTCGCCCAATCTTGGCTCACTGCAAGCTCCGCCCCCCCGGGTTCACGCCATTCTCCTGCCTCAGCCTCCCGAGTAGCTGGGACTACAGGCGCCCGCCACCATGCCCGGCTAATTTTCTTGTATTTTTAGTAGAGACAGGGTTTCATCGTGTTAGCCAGGATAGTCTCGATCTCCTGACCTCGTGATCCGCCTGCCCCAGCCTCCCAAAGTGCTGGGATTACAGGCTTGAGCCACCGCGCCCGGCCTCAGCTATAATTTTTAATATTTATTTTATCCCTTTCTATTTTCAATTTTTTTGTAGAGACAAAGTCTCACCCAGGTTGGTCTTGAACTCTGGGGCCTCAGGCAATCTTCCTTCTGCAATTTTCCAAACTGCTAGGATTACAGGCATGAGCCACCAAGCGCGGCCCCTTCTTTTTACTTTGGATTTAATTTGCTCTTTTTTAATAAAATTTCTTAGATGGATGCTTAGGTTATTGATTTTAGGTCTCTCTTCTTTTTTAATATATGCATTCAATGCTATATATGTCCCTCTGTGTACTGTTCTCACTGCATCCCACATATTATGAGAAATTGTGTTTTCCACAGGAGAAAGCAGGAAAGATCTAAAATTGACACCCTAACATCACAATTAAAAGAACTAGAGAAGCAAGAACAAACACATTCAAAAGCTAGCAGAAGGCAAAAAATAACTAAGATCAGAGCAGAACTGAAGGAGATAGAGATACAAAAAACCCTTCAAAAAATCAATGAATCCAGGAGCTGCCTTTTTGAAAAGATTAACAAAATTGATAGACCGCTAGCAAGACTAATAAAGAAGAAAACAGAGAAGAATCAAATAGACGCAATAAAAAAATGATAAAGGGGATATCACCACCAATCCCACAGAAATACAAACTACCATCAGAGAATACTATAAACACCTCTACACAAGTAAACTAGAAAACCTAGCAGAAATGGATAAATGCCTGGACACATACACCCTTGGAAGACTAAACCAGGAAGAAGCTGAATCCTTGAATAGAGCAATAA
>NW_016807218.1:993885-1026515 GCF_001698545.2 Rhinopithecus bieti | reverse complement strand
ATCAGAGTGAACAGGCAGCCTACAGAATGGGAGAAAATTTTTGCAATCTATTTATCTGACAAAGGGCTAATATCCAGAATCTACAGAGAAAACAAACTTACAAGAAAAAAAAAAACAACAACCCCATCAAAAAGTGGGTGAAGGATATGAACAGACACTTCTCAAGAGAAGACATTTATGCAGCCAACAGACACATGAAAAAAATGCTCTTCATCACTCGCCATCAGAGAAATGTAAATCAAAACCACAATGAGATACCATCTCACACCAGTTAGAATGGCAATCATTAAAAAGTCAGGAAACTACAGGTGCTAGAGAGGATGTGGAGAAATAGGAACACTTTTACACTGTTGGTGGGACTGTAAACTTGTTCAACCATTGTGGAAGACAGTGTGGCATTCCTCAGGGATCTAGAACTTGAAATACCATTTGACCCAGCCATCCCATTACTGGGTATATACCCAAAGGATTATAAATCATGGTTCTATAAAGACACATGCACACGTATGTTATTGTGGCACTATTCACAATAGCAAAAACTTGGAACCAACCCAAATGTCCATCAATGATAGACTAGATTAAGAAAGTGTGGCACATATACACCATGGAATACTATGCAGTCATAAAAAAGGATGAGTTCATGTCCTTTGTAGGGACATAGATGAAGCTGGAAACCATAATTTTCAGCAAACTACCGCCAAGGACAAAAAACCAAACACCACATGTTCTCACTCATAGGTGGGAACTGAACAATGAGATCACTAGGACGCAGGAAGGGTAACATCACACACCGGGGCCTGTCGTGGGGTGGGGGTAGTTGGGAGGGATAGCATTAGCAGATATACCTAATGTAAATGATGAGTTAGTAGGTGCAGCCCACCAACATGGCACATGTATACATATGTAACAAATCTGTACGTTGTGCACATGTACCATAGAACTTAAAGTATAATAAAAAATTGTATTTTCATTTGTATTAGGTCAAAATACTTTAAAATTTATCTGAAGACTTATTTTTGATCTTATGTCATAAAGAAGTGTGTTTTATCTTCAAGTATTTGGGGAGTTTTAGCTATCTTTCTGTTACTGAGTTCTGTTAATTATATTTTGTCCGAGAGCAGAAATTGTATGATTTCTATTCTTTTAAATTGTTAGTCTGTACTTTATGGCTCTGATTGTAGCCTAACTTGGTGAATGTTCTGTGTGAGCTTGAGAAGAATGTGTATTCTGCTGTTGTTTCATCAAGCATTTTGTAAATGTCAATAAGATCCTGTTGATTGATGGTGTTGTTCGGTTAAACTATGTCCTTTCTTATTTTTTTTTTGGCTGCTGTATCTGTCCATTAATGGTAGAAGGCTGTTAAAGTCTCCAGCTATAATAGTGGATTTATCTATTTCTCCTTGAAGTTCTATCAGTTTTGCCTCATGTGTTTTGATGATCTGTAGTTAGACACATACACGTTAAGGATTGTTATGTCTTCTTGAAGAACTGACTCCTTTATCATGTAATGCTTCTTTTCATCTATGGTAATTTTCCTTGCTCTGATGTCAAGTTTGTCTGAAATTAATATAGCTACTTTAGTTTTCTTTTTATTAGTGTTAGCATAATATATCTTACTCCATCTATGTATTTGTATTTAAATTGGGTTTCTTCTAGACAACACATAGCTGGGTCTTATTTTTCAATCCTCTCTGACAGTCTGTATTTTAATGGCATATTTAGAACATGTAAAGTGACTACTGATACAGTTGGAATAATATCTACTTGGATTTGTTACTGCTTTCTATGTGCTATGGTTCTTTCTTTCTTTCTTTCTTTTTCTTTCTTTCTTTCTTTCTTTCTTTCTTTCTTTCTTTCTTTCTTTCTTTCTTTCTCTCTCTCTCTCTCTCTCTCTCTCTTTCACTATTTTGCTGCCTTCTTTTGTTTTACTTGGGCATTGTATATGATTCAATTTTCTCTTCTTTCTTGCAATATCAATTATGCTTCTTTCAAGCTTTTTTTTTTTTTTTTTTTTTTTTTTTTTTCAGTGCTTGCCCTAGAGTTTGCAATAACAACATTTACAACAAATCCAAGTCTACTTTCAAATAACACTCTACTGCTTCATGGGTACTACAAGTGCCTCATAACAGGATGTTCTCAATATCTCCTCCCTGTTCCTTATAACATTGCTGTCATTCATTTTACTTATTCATAAAGTACAATCTCTGAAAACATTGTTGCTGTTATTATTTCGAACAAACTTTATCTGTTAGATCTACTAAGAGTATGAAAATTAAAAGTTTTTATTTTACCTTCACTTATTCCTTCTCTAATACTCTCCCTTTCTTTGTGTAGATATGAATTTCTGACCTACATAATTTTCCTTCTTCCTGAAGGAAATTTCGACATTTCTAGCAAGTTGTGTTTACTGGCAACACATTCAACTGTTGTCTGAGAAAGTCTTTATTTCTATTTTACTTTCGAAGGATAATTTTCTGGATACAGAATTTCTATGTTGGTAGGTTTTTTTCTTTCACAACTTTAGTATTTCACTATATTCTCTTTGTACTTAAATGGCTTCTGATGGGAATTCCAATGTAATTTTTATCATTGTAGTCAAGTAAGGTGTTTAGCCACCTGTTTCTTTCAGAATTTTCTCTTTGTATTTGATTCTTAGCAGTCTGAATATCATATGTCTAAGTAGTTTTTTTGGGAGGGATATTTATCTTTCTTAGTTTTCTCTGAGTTTCTTGAATCTGTGGCTTGATATCTGTCATTAACTTTGGGAAATTCTTATATTTGAAGAATTCAAATATTTATTCTATTTCTTTCTGTGTTTTTTCTACTCTTGATATTCCCATTATACATATATTAGTTACATCTTTTTTAATTGTCCCACAGTTCTTGAAGGTTCTGATCTGTTTAAAAAAAAAATTCTTTTCCCCTTGCTTTTCAAATTGGGAAGTTTATTTTGACATTTCTTCAAGCCCACTGATTCTTTTATTGCTTGTGTCCTATTTATTGATAAATCCATTAAAAGTATTCTTCATTTATGTTTTTGAGTTTCTGATTTGTGGAATTTGGTTGTTATTTTTTTCTTAGAGTTTCCATCTCTCTGCTTACATTACTCATTTGTTATTGCATGGTGTCCACTTTTTTTCTGTTACATCTCTTAGTATATTAATTATAGTTATTTTAAATTTCTGGTCTAATAATTCCAGCCTCTCTGCTATATTTGATCCTATTTCTGATTCTTTCTCTGTCTCTTCAAACTGTTTACTTTGCCTTTCAGTATGCCTTGAATGTTTGGTCAAAATTTGGACGTGACATACTAGGTAAAAGGCACTGAGGTAAATAGGCCTTTAGTGTAAAGTTATACTTATCTGGCTAGGAATTAGGCTGTGTTCACCATTTGCTATAGCTACAAGTGTCAGGCACTAAAATCTCTGCAGGCCTCATTTTATCTCCCCTATTATATTTGGTTTTCCCTAAAGGCTTCTTAAATAAGATCTGAGACTTGCAGTTCTTTCAGTTAGGATTCCCTGTTACACAGGAGCCCTGTTGATGGGAGGTAGCTTAAAGGGGAGAGAAAGCAATGTATAGTCCTATTATCAGATCTTGGAGCTTTGCCTCCAGGCTATGACCTTCACAAATGCTTCTCTGTCCCCCTCCTTCTATGTGACATAGGAAGCCTGGAGGAAGCTAGAATTGCCTATTTTCCTTCTCTCATATCAGTTAGGCTCTGGTAAAATCCAAGGTTCTCAGACCCTGCTAAAATAGTTTATCTTAAGGAGGTTTTTTTGTTGTTTTTTGTTTTTGGAGACCAGAATGTTCTAGATATTTTCAAAAGGGTTACTTTTTCCCCTCCCTATGCAAGAAGTATAGGGCATGTTTCTCTGGGAGTTAAAACTCAGGAAACTGTGGGGGTCATCCTTATACTGGCCCCACTTAATGTTTTAATTCTCAAGCCTGCCGACTTTGAGCCTCCAGCAATTAATCACTTACAGTTTATGTTTTCCTACCAGGATCCTGCTCTGGCAGAGGGCTTCTGCTCCTGGCTCTCAGCTCTCGTACTTTGTGGTTCTCTGTATCTGTCTGTCTCTCAAATTTTGGGTGCCATAGTTTGCCATGTGATCTCAATTTTCTGGTGGATCTAAGAATAGTTGTTGATTTTCAATTTCATTTTTCACTTATTTTCCATTGCGTGGACTAAATAACAGCTTATTAGTCCATTCCATTTCAGACCAGAAAGCAGAAGTCTGTATTATTTTCCATAGAATGTCTCCATAGCAAACAACTTTAGGAGATGGAGATGGTGTCTCCTTTGGAAGCCAAAAGAAGGTTTGATTACAGCTTTGGGAAATAACGATTATCTTTTTCCAGAGCAAAAGTTAGGCATGCTTAGTACCGATTAACAAAGACTCAGGTCCTTTAGTTCGGGACTCCTCCCCCAACTCACCACAGGTACAGGTGTCACTTGGACTCTATTTTTGCCATGCAGTGGGAATTGGGACTTAAGGAATTTGACCCAAGGAAATTCTTCTAGTTTTGGTGTTGCTATTACAGTGAGTAATAAAGTCCTTGATCTTTGACCCAAGAGATTCATGTCTTTTGTCAGCATCAGTGAAGCTGTGCCAGGCTAACTTGTTCCCTTGTAAATAGAAAAAATTTTAGACCCTTCATAGTTATTTGCAACTGATCTTATATTTTTATATTTTTACCAGAGGATAGTGGAAAAGTGGAGAAATATAATTAAATTTCCAGAAATTTTCTTGCTATTAATAACAATTATGTCAGATACCTTCACCTCTGTCCAAAATTTCTTTTTACGTGGTAATTGTAAAGAGGAGGAGGGACCTTTTCCTTCTTCTGGTTTCTCTCCTCCCACCCGCATTCCATCTCCTTATTAGTTGAAGATTGATGTGCTAGAATTCTGCTTTGGGTTCTCTTCTTCTTTGACTGAGTGAACTTCTTCTTATTGTTGACTCCTAAGTCCATGTCTCCAGCTATATCTGTCCCCTGACTACCAGATGTGTGGCTCTAAGTGCTGACTACAGATCTCCAAATGCTGTTCCATGAGCATCTAAAACAAAGCATGTGCACACTGAACATAGTTATCAAGCATGAAGATCCCGGAAGCTTCACATTGCACAGAGTTGAACTCCAGCTCCCTCCCTTGCTGCTTGACCACAGGCTAAGTGACCAGCAGCATAATGACAAAACCTGAAGCTAAATTGCCAAGGTTAAAAATCTCATAACCACTCATTTGTCATGATTTACTGGATTAAAGCCTTGCCATTCTTTCTTATAATTCCATATTTAATTAATTTTCTAGCTACTTCATTAGAAACTAAGATCTTTAGGGTAGGGACCATGTCTTATTTACCATCACATTCCCAACGTCAAGTGTAGTACGTGCCATGTAGTAAGCATTAAAAAAATACCTGGGTGATGGAACGGCTAAATGAATAAATGCATGAGTTGGGCTGGCAGCAATGGAAACACTTTGGAGAATTTAGAGAGTTAGCTGTGTTGCAGTTGACTTGACTGTTAATGAACATGTAGCCACATTGATACATTATTGTTAGACATTTGAATTATTTCCAAGTTTCTACTCATATCGCACAGAGTAATAGGAGAATCTTTGCACTGCATTCAAATATTTTTCTTTTTCACTTCCTCTTTGGTATCAATCTCTAGAGTGAAATACTCCAGCTGATAATTCTAGAACAATTTCCATCTCTTGCTACACAATCTACAGCTTTTATCACAAGAGGTTGGCCCATTTTTCCAGAGACATTTGGATCTTTGTCTCTAATCAAGCGCTGGCCCAGAGGGGCCACAGTCACTGACTTCAAAGACATGAAGATTTACATGCAGAACCCTGAGAATTTGCTTGCCCTTGCTGGATTTAAGAATTTTCTTAAAGGCCTTAAATTAAAGCATTAGGCATCTCTTCTTAGAGAAGAGAAATACTGGTTTAAACCTATAGAAAATAAAGTACTAGATTTATAATTAGAGATCCCTAGAGAGGTAAAATAATGAAACAGAGAATCATCAATCATTCTTAGGTATGAAAAGGGAGGTGAATCAGATGAATTTTAAAGTCTCTGAGAGATTGACTTTAAAATAATGATGACTATAACTTATTGTCACTTATATGTTTCAGGCACTGTATTAAGTGGTTTTTATAATAAAGACTATTACTATTTAATTTAACTCTCACAAAATGCATATGAAGCAGAGAGTATTATTATCTCCATTTTTTTTAATCGATGAGTAAACAGAGGCACAAAGAGGTTGAGTAGCTTTCCTTGTGAGTAAATTAGGATTAGAATTCAAATCTGATTAAGTCTAAAGATATTGCTCTAGTGCCCACAGGCTCATCAATAAACAGATTACTGCTGTAATCAGATAAAGCCTACAATAGAGTTAACTTGCCTTAAACTACATGTAGTGATATGAATATTCATTATTTTATCACAAGGAACCAAGCTGTTCCTATACAGGAGAGCCAGGAAGTGAGGTCCAAACTTCCTCTCCCTTAAGTAAAGAATGTTGGAAGAAACCTGGGGTCATTGTGTCACCCTCTTACCAACCCTCTATTTGTTTCTTCCAATGGTAGGGGGTCTGGCTTATTTGTGTGGTCAGTGTGTGCCAGTCATTGAGATGCATTTCACTAATGAGTGAAGTCACTGTCCATCTGTCCACAATCCACTGGGGAACATTATTCAGTCATCTTTACCTAACATTTGGCTAAGTAAGTTCATATAGGCTCTGCAGACCTTGCTATCTCCATCTTCCTCTCCTGAAGGCACAAATGAGCACATGGGACCCGAAATTTGGATTATGAAAAAGGAGTAGGAATTCCTTCTTCTGCCATAGGTTTGCATTTGTCTCCAATCCAGCTTTTGCCAAAACCTTGCGTTAGGCAAGGTTGGAAAATTGGTTGGTGTACTTTGGTGCTTATATAGTTTGGTTTTCTGTTCCCAGTTTTCAAATCATATAACTCCAGTGTTGGAAACAAGCTTGAACATAGCTCATTAAATCTTTCCAATTTTATCAGACATGGAAATGTGCTTAGGACCACACCAGTATGTTCTTGGTAAAGCAGGAGTGAGGTTACAGGCCTTCCAACTCAAATTTAGTGCTCTTTCTCTCAAGTTGTCTAGCCCATTCAAGATGCTTGACCTCAGCAGTCTCTATGTCCTGTCGCCTCCCTTCTCCCCTTGTATTTTCTCTGAAGCCAACTTTGAGTGTGGAAGCAGAAAATAATCATTGGAGTGCCTCTTGCTCAACACCTTAATTTCATGAAACGAGCACATACAGTACTTGCACTATGCTAGGAACTGTTCTCAGCACTTCAAAAATGCTAACTTTTGTTCTTTAATAAACCTCATGGAGTAGGTTTTATTATTGGTCTCATGATGCAGATTAAAAAACTGAGGCATGGAGAGGTTGAGTGATTTGCTTAACCTCACAGAGTTGATAAACATTGCAGTCAGGACTTGGAATCAAAGACATTGTGGCCCCAGAGCCTGGGTGAGAGACCACTACACTGTACTGCTCTTGTGTTGATGAGGAAGCAGCGCCCTGGGTTGGGGAAATGGCTTTCAGAACACTTTAATGAGTTGCCGGCAGAGAGCACAACTTCTGGTCCCCTGGGCCAGAGCTCTCTCCTTGACATCATGCAGGTTGGCTCAGGTTATTTTATTTATTTTCTCAAATTGCTCAGCTTTTATTCTTTTAATTCTAAATAGGATTCAAACACCAAAAAACCCAAGATCATTTTTCAATGTCTCACCTTTATTTATGTTTTCAGGGAAGGAGAGTTAAAAAGAAAGTCAGCAGTCTGGAAAGTGAAACATTCTGCCCTTGTCTCCTGAGCACAGCCAGGCTGTAACTCAAGCTGTAACTCAAATCACTCTTTATACTGCTTGGTCGTAAATCCCTTCAAACTGAGTTGGTGTTAAAATTAATGGGAGAGCAGGGTCTGGTCTTAAATCATAGTGAACCAACCAATGAGACTACTGAAAAAGCCTCCCACCTTTTATTGCTGACACTGACTTGCGCAGATGACTTATCACTGTTCCAAAGGCCCCACACCTCATGACCCTTCAGCAAGCTCCTTTGCTCTAGTTCACTTAACAGGTTGTTTTTCTCCCTTCATTCTTTGTATCTTCCTGATGTTGTGGGCCAGAAGACAGAAAAGAGCATCCTGCATTCAATGGAGAAGGTCCACACTTAGGAGGCCAGCTCTCTTCTGGCTCTGCCACTAACTTACTGTGTAACCAGAGCTGAGGAATTTCATCCCTTCAGTCTTTATTTTCTCATCCGTGACTCTGAGAGAATGGCATTGCAACCACATTTTCTGTGCACTGCAGAGCACATTCTTCTTTTGGCTGTTCCTAGGGCATGGCTCCAGTCCTACTGTACTATTTCCAAAACCCATGGACTTAAGGCTAATCCATGTTCTATCTCATCTCTAGACCACAGTATGCGTACCTGGGCCTGAAGAAGTGATTTGGCCAAAACTACGAAGTGATATGGTAGTGGGGCTAGGAAGAATAATTAGTTTCCTCGGGCAACTGTCATAAATGACCACAAACTGGATGGCTTAACACAACAGAACTTTATTCTTTCACAGTTCTGGAAGCTGGAAGTTTAAAATCAAGATGTTGAGAGAGCTTTGTTCTTTCCCAAGGCTCTAAGTTTCCTTCCTTATCTTTTCTTAGCTTGGGATGTTGCTGGAAATCCTTGCCACTCCTCAGCTTGCAGATGCGTCACTCCAGTCTCTGCCTGTTACCATATGGCATTGTTTCTGTGTGTCTTTTCTGAGTCTCTGTTTCCAAATTTCCTTCTCCTGTAAGAACACCAGCCATTGGATGTAGGGCACACCCTAATCCAGTATGGTCTTATCTTTACTGGATTACATCTGCGAAGACCCTGTTTCCAAATAAGGTTACATTCACAGGTACCGGAGGTTAGGACTTACACCTGTCTGTTTTGGACAACACAATTTGGACAACAGAAGAAAAGAACCAACCCAACACTTCGGTCCGATATTTATGTCTGACCAGGAGGGATGATAATGAAACCGAAAATGAAAATGTTAGGAGTTATTTTTGGCTGAAAGGCAGTCACAATTAATATAATAACATGCCTGATATTTACATGATGCTTTTGATGATTGTTTTAGGGGTTTTTTTTTTTTTTTGACCTTTAACAAAAACACAATGAGGCCAGTAAGGCAGATGTCCATTTTACAGATGAAGAAATTTAGATAGAGATTTATTATAGACATATACCAAGCACATTTATGTGTGCAGCTGTTGGTAGACAGTGTGGGGATGAGAGAGGAGATAAAAGCAGAGGTAACAATTATAAAATGATGCAGACGGGGTCCCTGTATGAACTAACAAGAGTGGGGCAAGACCCAAAGACCCACAAGGCCCACAGTCTCTTGTCCAAAGACTCAACTCTGTGGTCTTTGGATTCACTCCTCAAATAAACCAAACAATATTCTGAGACTCAGAACGGCTTACTTAAGTTGACTAAGTAATAAATAATGAGATTAGATTTTGCTGTAAAAAGTTTATACCAGTCCTATTTTATCACAGAAAGTGCTGGAATTCAAACATAAATCAATGACACAACCAGATTTGATTTGCAGACATTTCTTTTATGAGATGCAATTTTCAGGTAATTACATTGGTTTTTGCTGGAGGCCTCATCACTTTGTAGCCACCCTGATAAACAAAGATTTTGCAGCACATCTGCTTGTGATGCAGCTGGACTTTTCTTAATCAGGGGAAGCAGATCCCCAAGGCTATATAATTATCCACTAACTTAAGGAGGTGAAGGACAGTGCTGCTGCAACTGCAGTTTTGCTTGAAAAAGCATTGTGAAGTTTTCTACATAAGTCTTCTATGTCTGGGGAATATTTGTTCTCAGTCAGGGCTCTCAGCATCTCTCCGGCATGGAGGCCTGTGCAGAGAAGATGAGCCTACTGTCCTTAGAAAGACCTGCTTGCAAAGGTGGCCCTTGGTTGACATCTTGGAACTTGGATAGTAAACAGTTGCCTTCCCTACATTGATATAAAACTTTCCATAATGATAAGAATGGGTCTTTGGTTTGTACCAACAGTGTAGTTTAGCTCAACACCTGCTTCCTTTCAGGGAGTCTGTAATTTTGGTACATGCTATGCAGAGTGCCTACATGACTGTCTCTCAATAAAAACCTTGGGTGCTGAGTCTCAGTCTTCCTTCGTAGACAGCATTTAATATGTGTTATCACAACCTGTTCCTGGAGAAATCAAGCATGTTCTGTGTGACTCCACTGGGATAAGACGCTTGGACTCTTGCTGCTGATTTCCTCTGAACTTTACCCATGCACATTTTCCTTTTGCCAATTTGGCTTTGTATTCTTTTACTACAATAAATCTTAGTTATGAGAATAACTGTATGCTAAGTCTTGTGAGTTCTTCTAGCTAATTTCTAAATTTCGGGATAGCCTTGGGACCCAATACAAGGTCCTTCTATCCCCAGACCCTCTCCTGACATCAGAGAGAGTCCTCTTATTCCTGTCCCTCTCCAATGCTCTTTCTAGAAGATCTTTGAGGAGGAGGCTCAGGCTGGAATTCTATTACTACAAATGGTGTTGACAATCGCTAGTTTGTTAGTTTTTCTAGCTAATGGTGTATCCAGGACTTGGTTATTTCTTTTTTTTTTTCTGATCTAATGCAGAGAATGTTTATTTTTGAGGAAAGATTAGCTTCTCTTTGTTTCTGGCTTTAGTCTGGCTGAGAGGACAAATCTGAAAACATTTTGGTGAACAAAATTATTTAAGAAATACTATGTATCCATCAACCATCTGTTTATTATCTATCTATTATCTATTTCTCTATCATCTGTCTACTTGTCTTCTATCTAGTCATCTATCTATTATCTATTATCTCCCAACTACTCTGCTCACCACCCCTCTACATTTGCCATCATCACCTTCACCAGCAAACTAGCTCCATCATCAACATTTGGGTCTCACTGTCACCACCATCATACCCACCTTCCTCACACAGTCTCTTTGACAACTATTTCCACCTCCATTATCACAATTGATACTATTACCATTACCACAGTCATTATTGACTCCATCTCTACCACTAGTCCTACCATCACCACTAGTGTCAACATCTGTATCAAGTTCCATCATTTCTTATGTCCTCTGACTGTTATCCTTACCTCACCACCTCACCACCAGGCTAGGTCAGCATTCACTCTCTAGCACAGTTCATGCCACATTGGTACTGCCTGGTGAATCAACCAAGTAATCATTATTTAATAATTGATTCATTATGACCATTTTTATTAGCAAAGTCATCAGCATGATAACCATTAAAAAACCTGGAAAATAACAAGTTCTTTTAAATTCTCCAAAGAAATCAGAATGCTTTATGGTGATCTGAAGTAGATAAATTCTTCTATGTAACAGGAGCTGCAGGCTGGTCTCCAGTATGATGAAGCAGTGGAAAAGTACTGGAAGAAATAAAGGAATAAATCAGCAGCTACTTGCAGAGTAGACCATAGGCCCCCAAATCAGCACAGTGCCTCTGTGCTCAGACATTGAAGATGTTGGTCAGGAGTGTGGTGAAAATCTTACAGCAGCCAACAGAAAATTTAAAGCAACACCTCTTTTATTTCCCACTCCCTATTTGGCTTTCATAAAATCCTACATTTGTGAAGAAAACTTTAGCATTATTGATATTAAAACATTTTTAGCCAGCAGATGGGGAAGTGGAAGCCTTGTTAGGAGTGGCTGGGGTGAGGGAATATCTGAAATGCATGTTTTATCAGTCAAATGAGATGTCCTGGCTCTGGCATTCCTCACTGCCTGGATGTGGCCTTCCTTAGAATCTGTGGCCTTTTGTTGCCATGAGCTAGAGTAGAGCACTTCTGATTGACAGAATCTAGGAAATTTTCATTATCTCTTTACCAGACTATGGTTTGGATATAGTTTGCTTGTATCTACCAAATCTCATTCGCTTTACCAGGCAGCCCATAATAACTCCTTGAGTTCCCTCTGAATATCTACCTCAGGCCCCCAGACACTAATGATTAAAGCCATGATGCAAAAAAAGGAGGGAAACAGCCGTAGGTGAGTGATCTACTTTCCTTGTTCTCCTCCCTCTCTCTCTCTCAAGTGGCTGAGTCTATTTGGCTTCTATCTGTAGTCGAAGGGATTCACAGGAGGGGAAGCTCAAGGCCAGATTCTGGGGCTCAGGATCATGTGCCTCTGGCTTTGCATCTTGCTTTGACCTTAGGTATTGCTATGGTTTGGATATGGTTTGCTTCTCCCCACCAAATCTTATATTGACATTTGATCCTCAATATGCCTGTGTTGGGAAGTATTTGGGTCATAGGGGCAGAGCCCTCATGAATGGCTTGGTGCCATTTTTGTGGTAGTGAGTTCTCACTCTCATGAGACTGGATTGGTTCTCGGGGAAATTGATTAGTTCCCCCAAGAGAGGGTTGTTATAAAGCCAGGATGCCCTTCCTGTTTGGCCCCTCTTTTCTTTTTTATTTTATTTTATTTATTTATTTTTTTATTATACTTTAAGTTCTAGGGTACATGTGCATAACGTGCAGGTTTGTTACATATGTATACTTGTGCCATGTTGGTGTGCTGCACCCATCAACTCGTCAGCACCCATCAATTCATCATTTATATCATGTATAACTCCCCAATGCAATCCCTCCCCCCTCCCCCCTCCCCATGATAGGCCCCAGTGTGTGATGTTCCCCTTCCCGAGTCCAAGTGATCTCATTGTTCAGTTCCCACCTATGAGTGAGAACATGCGGTGTTTGGTTTTCTGTTCTTGTGATAGTTTGCTAAGAATGATGGTTTCCAGCTGCATCCATGTCCCTACAAAGGACGCAAACTCATCCTTTTTTATGGCTGCATAGTATTCCATGGTGTATATGTGCCACATTTTCTTAATCCAGTCTGTCACAGATGGACATTTGGGTTGATTCCAAGTCTTTGCTATTGTGAATAGTGCCGCAATAAACATACGTGGGCATGTGTCTTTAGAGCAGCATGATTTATAATCCTTTGGGTATATACCCAGTAGTGGGATGGCTGGGTTGGCCCCTCTTTTCACTACCTACTTCCCTTTCGACCTCTGCCATGCTTTGACACAACACAAAAGCTCTCATCAGAAGCCAAACAGATGCCAGTGCCATGCTTCTTGTGCAGCCTGCAGAACTGTGAGCCAAATAAGCCTTTTTTTAAAACAAAAGCAAAACAAAACAAAACAAAACTACCCAGACTCAGGTATTCCTTCACAGCAACAGAAAGTGGATTAAGACAGGTATCATTTCTGATTTCTGGAGCTTCTGTGTTGGTACCAAGACCCATCCCCATTCAGTCTCATCTTTCAGTTCAGTTACTGAGTGTCTCATGTTTGCTGATGTGCCTGAATTATCACCTTGAATAGTCACACTAAACTCACCCCTCTGAAACTGGGGCTTGTCTTGCTCTTGCTTCTGTGCTGAGAGACTGTGGTCCATTCACCACACATTTATTGTATTTCCATTATGTATTGGGCATTCTTCGTGATAATGTGATCAAACAAATGGCAAAACACAGCCTCTGCCTTCATAGAGCACTCACACTATTGAGGGAGACTGACCCTTACACAGATGATTGCTGTAGTGTGAGAGAGTTATATGCAGGATGTGGGAGTGAAGATAAGTTGAGGGAAGGCTTTCTGGAAGATATGATGTCAAATCGTGTTTTGGAGCTTGGATAAAATTTAACCAGCCACACTAAAGGTGAAAAGTGCATTTGAGGCAGAGGAAATAGAGTGGGCAAAGACACAGAACATGAAAGAATGTGGGTATGTGCAGGACTAGAGGCTGTTTGGTATATTTGAAGATAATTTCACACAATTCAGTTCATAACATACCCCTTGTTTTATCTCTCCCTCTGCTTGTCATAGAGTCTGAAACTTCACCATTCAAGACTTACCTTTTGGTTCTGGAAGTTTCTTATTCTCAAACTATTATGGACATAACTATGGGAACTTTTATGGTTGACCCCTTGGGAAAGATGATATGTTGAGGGTTTATTGGCTGACGCATATGGCATGCTCTCCACAGAGAACATGCACATGGCAGTGAGGTTGGTATTATCATGGGGGAAGAGGTCCCCAGGGAGATGAAATAATGCCAGAGACCAATTACGTTTACAGCTGTACCAGGGCTGGCTCTTCCTGGCCATATCCCAGCCCTGGAGTAATATCTCTGCCTCCAGCCTTTTTCTCCTGAAAGAAATCCTTGAAGTGCTATATTGGAAATGCAAATCGGCATCACTATCCCCTAAAAATCTTTCTGTGGCTTTCCTTCCCTGAACTTTTCTGAAGCATGGCAACAAAGTGCTCCGCATCATGGCCCCTGCCTCACCCTCCGACTATATTTCTCCTCACGAATTCCCCCGCATCCTACTTCATTTCACAATTCATAGTTCTGCTCATAGTCTTGATATTCTATATTCTAATCAAGACCTGTTCATGATTTAAGAAAAAAAAGTATAAAGAAGCAAGAAAATAAATAGATGAATGAACAAAGAAGTAACTGTTGATGAACCGTTGGTAGATACAGAAAGTATTCTTTGGATTTTCATCTGCGTAATGGGATGGAAGAATGTGAAGGAACAGCCTCAGCTGATACTCATGATAGAAACAAACCCCACTATGAGAGTTATTTCTGCTTATTATCAGTCTGCTCTTCTTGCTTTCCAAATTACTTCCACAAATCCCCATAATGATTCTGCTATAACTGGTCACTGCCACAGGAATGGGCCCACAGCTAGTGAGTACTACAGTCAGGATTCAGAACAAACTGGGACTACCTAATGCTCAGGTGTGTACACTTTCTTCCACTCCCCATTGCCTCACAGAGCCGTCTCATGCTCTGGAAATGTGCATTTAGAGTTGAGGCAAATACCTGGTTTTGTGACAGGGGCCTCTATCCTCCTACCTTAAAAAAAACCCTGAACACCTCCTGAGAAAGAGGAGTGAGAATTCTCTGATTTATCCAGCTGTAAAGTTAGAGGGGCATGGACTGAGAGCCAGAAGTTCTAGGTCGTATCTTTTTTCTGTCCAGAGTTTTATTCTCACTGGGATTGTATTTTTCTCAGTTAGCTTCATACTGCCTGGGCTCTCAAAAATTACTAAAACTCTCCAGGTTCTCAAAATAGCTGAGTCTTTTAGCTTTACTCTTCTTTCCATACAGGAACTTTAATAAAATTCTCCAGCACCAAGTCTTGGTGCATCTAGGAACCCTGGCAGGGCTTCTGCAGAGACAGTCTTCATTCACCAAGTTTCCAGTGGGGGATATTGATCTTTGGGTCCTCTCTTACCTTAGGGCATCACCACCTCTTGCCATTTTGGGGCATCGCCACCCTGGCCCAGTATATTGGTTGGTTTTGTCTCTCTTAATTTGGTGTCTGCAATGACTGTGTTCCAGAGACCTGATCTGCTGCTCCAGGGCATTAATTGCCATTTGAAACAGGACATAGGCACCCCTTGCTAACAGGTTTTACCTATTCTGAAATTCCTATTCCTATTCTTGAATTCTGAAACCCCAGAATTCAAGTCAACCATGTATATTAAGAGTACTCTTTGTTACCCAGAATTTTGCCACTCCCACTCAGACTGCAGCAGGATAGGGCCAAGTACTCACACTTCCCCATCCAGAGAAGTCTCCTACTGAGAGTCAGAGCCAGGGGTGTTTAGATGGCTGTGAGGCATGTTCATCTTACAGTGCTCTTGAGAGATAACCTCTGGGCTCTCACATCCTATTATGTGCATGTTACAGAACCAACCTGAAGGAGTCCACCTAGAATTCACCTGGGGATAGAAAACAGAATGATTACAGGCCTGAGAAAAGAGTAAAAGAACAAATGATGCCAAGGTTGACTGAGCAGTCACAGTGGTTGAGGTGGTTATGCAGAGTCGTCAATAAACTCAGAATGATGCAAACCCTAAGAGAGAGAGTGTGTCTGATACAAAGTGAGACTGAGAGCAGCTGCCAGGCTGGACTTAAGACAGGGAAGCTCAGTGGGACAATAGGACAAATGTCCAAAAACAGAGGACATGGGTTATTGATATTAAAATGTATTGGGTTTCTAACATTTGCCACACACTTTATTTACATAATCTCATTCTGTTTTAAAATAACTCTGCAAAACATGTTACTTAAAAGAAGCATGTTTAGCAACATAAAAGTTGAAATGTTGAAAAATTAAGGCTCTTGGGGGAGGAGGGAGAACATTAGGAAGAATAACTAATAAATGCTGGGCTTACTACCTAGGTGATGGGATGAGCTTTGCAGCAAACCACTATGGCACACACTTACCTATGTAACAAACCTGCACATCCTGCACATGTACCCCTGAACTTAAAATTTTGAACAAAGAAAAATTAAAGTGCAGGGAAGCTTACCTGAGTTCATATACCCAAGATTTAGTAGTCTCTTTCTGACACCTTCTCTCCCTCCTTCCCATCTTCTTTCCCTTCTTCTTTCTTCCTTTCTTTTCCCCATTTCATGATGCTACACTTTCTCTAGTGTTTTATTATTAAGAGAATTCGTTTTAGAAGTTCTTAGAGCACTCTTGTGTTCCAAGGTTCTCAAGGAACTAAGCTGAAGGTCCCGGGTTTGACAGACAACTGTCCTTAACACTTAACCCTAGACCAGGCATGGTGCTTCATCTCATACCCTCATGGGGACATATGCTTGTGAGTCCCAATATGGCTACCAAACTAAATTTCTTTTATGATTATCTAAACAGACTTGGCTTATGTCTTCCTGATTCCAGGCCTTCCTATATATTTTCCCCCTACTGGGATGCATTAGTTGAGTGACCTCTTATGCAACGTAAAAAGTAATTAAAAAATAAATGTATTTAAATAATGCATGATATGGTTTGGCTGTGTCCTGCACCCAAATCTCATCTTGAATTGTAGCTCCCATAATTCCCATGTGTTGACGGGAAGGACATGGTGGGAGGTAATTGAATCATGGGCACAGGTCTTTCCTGTGCTGTTCTGATAGTGAATAAGGCTCTTGAGATAATGATGGTTTTATAAAGAACAGTTCACCTACACGTGCTCTCTTGCCTGCTGCCATGTAAGATGTGACTTTGCTCCTCATTCATCTTCCACCATGATTGTGAGCCTCCCCAGCTGTGTGGAACTGTGAGCTAATTAAACCCCTTCCCTTTATAAATTATCCAGTCTCAGGTATGTCTTTATTAGCAATGTGAGAACAGACTAATACGAGGTAGTAGTTTATTTTTCCCTTATGAAACAGACATAAGTGGTCCTGAGCTAGAGGGGCAGCTGTCCTTCCCAAGGATGTCAGATCCTGGAGTTGTTCCATCTTCCTGCTTTGCCATTTGCAAGCTGTTGTCCTTGCTGCACATTGATTCTGGCTCCTCTGTACCCACATTCCAGGTCAGTTGGTTTGTTAAGTGGATAAGTAGGACATTGGGCTAATCACTTGGGCTCACATCTCATTATCACATGGCCACACCTAGTTGCAAAGAGGTGGGATATATGGATTCTGCTGGGCAGCCACATTTCCAGCTAAAACCAGGGGGTTCTTCCACTAAAAGGAAGAAAAGGAGATTGGACACTGAAGGATATCTGGGAGAATGTCTCACACCAAAATTGTCTCCTTCCATCTTTTTCGCGTGTTATCCATCCCACTGAGATGTCACTTAAAAAATATTAATTTAATTTAAGTTCCAGGATACATGTGCAAGATGTGCAAGTTTGTTACATAGGGAAATGTGTGTCATGGTGGTTTGCTGTACCTATCAACCCATCACCTTGGGTATGAAGTTCCACATGCATTAGTGACTTATCCTGATGCTCTCCCTCCCTTGACCCCCAACAGATCCCAGTGTGTGTTGTTTCCCTTCTCGTGTCCATGTGTTTTCATTGTTCAGCTCCCACTTATGAGTGAGAAGGTGCATTGTTTGGTTTTCTGTTCCTGTGTTAGTTAGATGAGAATAATGGCTTCCAGTTGCATCCATGTCTCTGCAAAGGACATGATCTTGTTCCTTTATATGGCCACATAGTATACCATGGCGTATATGTACCTTTTCCATGAATCTTTCTCTAACCACACAGACTTACCTGCCCTGTTTGTTTCAACCCCAAATGTATCATTTTCCAAATTGCCTCAGAATGTGCCTATTTACTGTCCACTTCTCCCTATATACTGTGAAAATTTTGAGAATAGAAACCTTGCCTTGATCATCTTTATGTTCCTATTCCTCTCACAAACCTTGGCCACTGTAGGCAGTCAATAGGCTTATATGAGAGAGAATGAATAATTTAAAGTTCACTGAGAAACATCATTAAACAGAAACTGCTGCAGGATTTCATGAGATAAAATGTTAGTTCTAATGGATTTTTGATAACTCATTTTCATATGAAGCTTAAATGTTTCCTAGGCAATGTTCCCCATGTAGTATTTTATTTTGATTCTGACTCTCCTACCAAACAGTGAGGCTGATAGAGTGTAATATTCCTGCCAACCTGCAGCTCAAGAAACTAGGGCTTGGAGCCTTGACGTTTGGGTAAGCCATGCAATCAGGAAGTAGTGAGGCCTGCTTGGACTGGAAGTCAGATTCTTTCATTGTAAATCAAATGTCTTCTATCATTGAAGGGGACTATTTCTGGGTATATAAAGGACCAGAGAGTTTAAGTGACTCAGACAAGGCCAAAGGGATGGAACCTACGTTCCCACCCAGGACAGTGTCTCTCATTCCTTCCAGGCAGATTCATAGATGTGGGCCCTTTAATCAAATGCTCTGAGTTCCAAATTATTAGCTGTGTGTCCTTAAGTAGGTTACGTAAATCATCTAAACCTGAATTTCCTTTTCTATAAAATAAGGATAGTAATATTTTCAAGTTATTGTGAAAATGAAATGAGACCTGAGTAAAGAACTGTGGCATACAAGGCGGACTCAATTACATGTTAGCTATCAATTACATTATTATTCATTTTTTTGTGAGCTGGAATTCATTTTTGAGTCTCCTCAAAACAGTACGAATTACCTTTTATAGATCACCTACTATGATCCACGCATTTTATGTGCTCCACTATGATCCATGAATTTTATGTGCTCCATTATAACAGCCTATCCACTGGTATAGTCAGAAGACAGATCGTGATTCCTGCAGCATTCACACTTCCTCCTAAAGAAATTGATGCTTATTTGTTCCTTGAGCAAGAGTGACTGTCTTCTGAACCATCTTTCTCTTTTCCCTGACTACAGTGGAGATCATGGTAGCTAGGTAAGCTGATCAGGTTCTCAAGAGTTTGTGCTTGAAAATTCAGAGAATAACCTGCTTGTGTGAAAGGGCAGATGTGATATCTAGGCAAGTAGAGACCAAATGTAGTTGAACAAGTTATTGTGCCTCAGGAGTGAAGAGCCATGAATTCTTGTTTTTGGAAGAACCACAGATACTCAGGCCCCAGGAATGAATGGAGCTTCCACGGATTCTGAGTAATCGTACCATTCTGGACTCAAAGAGGCTCCTGGTTCTACAGTTATTTTTGGCTTCCTATTGAACACTGCTTCTCCTTAGCCCATTTTCCTTAGCTTCCTCAGGCAAATTGAGAACTTCTCAGTTATTTTTAATAAGAGACAAACACAAGTAGCCATTGCTACTTTGTACAGATAAAGAAAGTGAAATTCAAAGAGGTTAGTTCTTATCCTTAGGCCACAAAGCCAGTTAGTAGTGGAGCTGGGATTCAAGGTTTGCCTGGCATCATGGCAATTCTCCTCTAATTGTCCTTGTTGGGGTCTGCGTGTTTCCTAAACAAAGGAATGACACACAAGACAACACAGGACGAGACAAACATGGTGGCTGCCCCGAACAGCATGCTTTGCTTTATTTTATATCGTTCGTTTGTGGAATGTTACCAAGTCACAAGACACATTGTTGTTTTTCTGACCTTTCCCTGACTTTCTGGATTTTCAAGATCTTTATACATAAACCAGCCCCCAGGGTCTGCTGTTTGCAGCTGGCTCCTTTGTCCTCCCTGTTTGCAGGGAAGGAACGCTCTGCTTTGTTTGCAAGAGCAGGACTTATCGGGAACGTCTTGTTTGTGAGCACTTAGTCATCTACAGTCCTAATTAATTAGGACAAGTGTCTAATTAATCCAAGTGTCCGTGAGTATCCCTAGACTGCATGTAACCTCTTTTATATTTTGGTGAATTATTTAAATGATATGCTTCATTTTTTACCATTAACCAGAAGGAATATAAGATCAGATAAGCTTGAGATAGCTTTTATTTACGATAAGAACAGGGGTGTGTCCTGTATGTTTAGGAGCCGGATTTGTCTTTTCCAATATAGGAACTGAGAAAGTATTATCGACTTTAGCAAACCTTGTTTGATGATTTGTGGAGCATAAAGATACCTTGAAAGGGTTGCTGAAAACTGACTTCTGAAGGAATAATGGGTACATGGATGGTTACACATGAAATCCCTTTAACTGGTCAGGGAAGAATTTGATCAATTTTTATTGTTTTTATTTCTTGAAGAAATTGCTTAATAACTTATTTGGGGAAAATGTTTGTGTACAACCAAGATAAAAATAAAGGAAAGTCAGGGTTTAGTCAGAGAGTAATGTTATCAGTAAAAGCATAGCATCACTGGGGGAAAGAGGATGGTGTCCTCTCATGCTAGTTGGAGCTCACAGGGGGATGATATAACTTCTACTGTGGTAAGAGAGAATGTTTGGAATAAGACTCCTTAGGTCTGAACCCCAGCTTTGCCTCTTAACTTCGTAACCTATGGAAACATTATTTAAGTTCTCTAAGCCTCAGTTTTCTCATATAAGAAAATGGAATAAGTGGGCGTAAGTACCTTATAGGTGATATAGCCTCCCCTCCCCTCCCATCCCCTCCCCTCCCCTCCCCCTCCATTTCACTTTCTTTCTCTTTCTCTCTCTCTCTACTTTTCATCTCTCTCTCTCTCTCTCTCTCTTTTTCCCCTTCTCCTTGACTTTACTTTCTATTCAATTGTTCCAATTTTCCTGGGAGTCTTTTATACCTTAGTGTGAAAAATAGGAACATGGCCAGCAGCACCATGCTCTTGCCTCTTGTTTCAGTCTTCCATGATCCTACAGTCAATCCTAAAGTAGCTTTGAGTCCCCATGATCTGGAAAAAGAAACCTAAGATTGCCTATGAGAGTTTAACTGGGAAATCAATAAGTAATTAATGAGAGAAAATAGTACAGCACTCTTTTACATGGACAGAATGTCTATTAGGCCAAAAGATCTCCACTTTAACCTAATTTAAAGCATTAATATAACATTAAAGAGATAATGTGTCTCAGAAACATAGTTGTTCAGCTACCCAAAGCATAGCAAAGGAAGAACTAAGGAAGGAGCTGTAGGAATTTCCCAGTCAAACCCTGATCAGAGGAGAGGGAGACTTGGTCCCAGAATTATTTCTTCTTGTATAAGGATGTGAGAATCTTATGAATAGGAATACATGAGGGTTTTATTCAACGCAATCAAACATTCCACTGCATAAAAAATTTCTTGATGTGATTGCTTGTTCCCCAGAATGTGTTATTTGACTTTTTGCATGTGGCTACCTTATGGAAAGAAAATGTATTATCTCCAAAGTACGTGTAATTTTCATAGTAAGCTAGTAGCTTAATATATTGATTTTAGAGTTTAAGGAGGGGGAAAGCATACATTGCCTATATTGTTGCAGAGCTGATTTTTAGTGAAAGGGGTTTATCAGTGTTTGGAGAAAGTTTCCTGAAGTCTTACATAATTTATTTTAAAACTTATCAAGTTGGATTGTTATTCAAAGAGAACCATGTTTATAGATTCATGTCCTAGTGTCTTCTGACTCGTTCAACTTAATATTCTTGTTTAGAAGGTTGGGATTCTTTATTTTAGGCTCAGTCAAGATCACTCTAAACTTTCTATCACAGTTTTCTATCACTTGGGAAACTTGTGATGGTTTTAAGAACAAAAATAACCCAAATAGTTGCTTTTTTGGTGGCTTTGTTTTCTAACAGTATTGTGTAGGACTTCAATATCATGCAAAATGTTCTTGTAAATTCTTCCTCTTCAATATCTCAGTGATCATCAAAGGATCTAGACTGTTTTATAAAAGCCTTGACAGATTTGGCATCACTGGGGCTGAGACACTGGCCATTTCCTTCATGGCCTGAAAGAACCTTTGGCCATGAGAGACCTTGAAAAAAGCAAGGTCCTTTGACACCTTGCTATACTGCCCCACACCGGGCATCAATCCTGAGTCTTTCTGCAAGGTAGAATCACCTCATGGTGGGATTGCTGAAGTTATTGAGCAGCTGCTCTCGACTGTCCATTCCCAGGTGGAAGCCACAGTCACCTCTGCAATTTGCAGCTTCCTCCTTGAATGTCTAAACTGGAGCTGGCACCAGACTCAGGTCCTCCTCATTTCCATGGCCTCTGCTGCATCCACCCCTGCTGTAGTCATGGACACTTCTATTGTGGGACTCAATTCCTTGGTTCTTCTTTGATTGTACTTGACTCAGTTTTATCATTTACCAAGAGGCAAAAAGCTTTCAGATAACAGCCAGAAATCATGTTCTTTTCTCAAATTGTCATCAAATGACTTTTTGATTAAAATGTGAAGGGGCTGTGTTTGTCTCATTGCATCACCCAGAATTAACCAGCAAGTGTAAACATTCACAGCTAGTGACTTCTATGCTATGCCTATCAGAGATAATAAGGCTGCCAAGTTCATATGAATGAGCAATGGGTCATGAATGGGTCATGAACACCTAGTTCTTCTGATTTTGATGCATGTTTCCTTTTCATTATTTTAAACCACTCCTGCTGTTAAAAGGCCTTTGGGAGATACCAGCAGTAGGCACTGTATATGTCTGGAGTAGGGAAGAGTCGTTATTTTGTTTGTTTGTTTTGGCTGGGAGAATTGGAAAGACTTTCCTATGATGCTAACTGGGTGTAGAAGGCAAAGGAAAAATTTTAGCCTTTGGCCATTTTCCAGTTAGGTGGAAGCCCAGGGATCCCCAGCCTGTCTTGCCAAAATGACACACACCTCTTACTCTGAAACCCCAGCAGCTGACAGCACACTCATTTCTGCCCATAATTCCACAAATTCCAATTTGGCAAAGGCACATATAAAACTGTTCTGATGATGGTGGAATTAATGTGGGAGGTGGGAAATGGCTTCTTCACTGTTTTGATGACAGTCCTGAGGGGGAGCCAGAAAATACATTACTTGATATATTTTGTTCTCTGTACAATTTTAGATGTCTTAATACATCTCTAGTATTTTGATCTAAATGTCATTTTTATTTGGAGTCATTTGACTCTGTGTCGAGGGAGTAAGGAAGGAGGAAGACAATCTAGTACTTCGCAATATGTTTCCATACATCAGCACTCAGTAAGGAATCGGAGAGAGGAGCCAGGTCCTTTGCAATTCAATCTAGTTTCACTGCTCGTTAACTGGGAAAGACCTCGAGTGAGCCCCTTCACCCCTTTACCCTTCACCCTTTTGCCTCCCACACGGGGAACTGGATTCTTGCTTGTGTTTTGGTATGCTATTTTAGGGAAAGAAATATCTGCATGTTTGTTGGTATACTACATGATTTCAGTATTTAAAGAAAAGAAAACCTGAGATTTGAATTATGTATGTCTTGAGACACACTCAGAGAGCTACCTATATTCGACATTAAAATTGTAAACAAACAAATGTCTATTTGTTTAGAAAACATTTTGGCCACCTCCCTCCCCTTTTTAAGCACTCTTGAGGTATCTTACTGTTTAAATTCCCATTTCCCAGGTTCCTAGGAATATTGAAATTGCTTTTAATGCTTTTCAGTCATTTGTATTTGCCCAGGAGCCAGTTCTGCTCCATCTGGCAGATATTCTTGATGGAGTTGTTTTAAGTGAAAGAAGGGTGGGGCAAGGTTTAGGAAAACAGGAGGAGGGTAGTATCAGTATAGGAGGGATTAAAGGAGGAAAGTGGAGGGAAGAAGAGAGGGGTGCTATGAACAGGCTTAATTTCCAGTCATTTCTGTTGAGCCTGACCACCTCCTTCTGCCAGGTCTATGTTCACGGTGTGCTCATCACTTATTTCCATCAAGGCTGATTTTCCATCCTCCCGTAGGATGATTTATTTTCATCAGTATCAACTTCCACTCATCCAACCTGGAGATCCTCAGTCTGGAGCCTGACCCTCTTTCAGCCTCTAAGGACAAGTTCAGCAGATGATAGCAGCTACATCTCCCTTTTTTCATGGAACACTGGTAAAAGCAATAAGTGCCTATTGGGCTTTTTATCTATGATCTCAGGCAATCTTTACAAGACCTGTCTGTAAGTGTCATCTTGTGACCCACCCTTTCACAGATGTGACAACTGACACCAAGAAAAGTGATAAGCAGCTTAGGTAGGGGACCCACAGCTAGCAAGAATCAGTACTAGGATCTGAACTCAATCTTGCCCTTTCCAAAAGCATATCTCTTTCCACTATGCTATAGGAAGTAGATTTATCTTCACCAGGTGACAAGTGGACAGGGTGGGCAGAACGCTTCTCCTTTTCCCCCAGTGTTCCTGCTCCTGTTGAATGAGTAGGACCTTCTCTCAACACTCTGCCTTCTCAGGAAAGGGCTGGTAGGGGGTGTTTCTACCCTTCTCTACATTCCTTAAAGAGTATGAAACTCTCAGAGAGTAAAATCTTGAGGAGTCCACAAAATTTGTCTCGGGTGGGAGAGAGTTGGACTGGAGGGAAGGAAATTTCCTGGGCAAACTTTGACATAGGGGTCTTGGCCAGGTGCTGCCAGACCACACCACCACTTCTCCTGTTAATTCTTCCAGAAACAACACCAAGTATGTTTCTAAGAAACAGGGGCTCTGGAGTAAACAAATCAAGAGTTTTTTCATTGTTTGGGACAAAGCCTAATAAGAATTTACAGTGAGAAAGCAACATTAATCTCTATAGATGCCCTTTCCCAAGTAACTGCACATCTCTGTGTCTTAATTCCTCCATCTGCAAAACAGATACAATTATTCTTGTCTTCATAAATTACACTAGGCTTTGGGGAAGACAGATGGGGAATATATATGAGACAGAATCTCATAACCGTAGGAAGGAAAGCAGCTTATAACTCCAAGGTATTTATGTTATTAATTTTATTCAAAAACTAGAAATGGATTAGAAAGGCCACAAAGGCATTTTAGTGCTCTAAGCTGTTAGGAGGTTCCAGCTGAATAGACTCATCCAAAGTTTTCTTCAAACGAGCAGGATTAAGCTTTTATTTTTGTCAAACTGGAGGGTTTATTTGCTCTGCACAATTCCTACAGCCTTGTTGTGATTCATTTCAACTCTCAAAATTTAGGCTGAACATATTTTGCAGTGAGGTAGACTGGATTGACATTTAGTTAAACATTCGATGAGACTGGTTTACAACGCATGCAGGAAACGGGCAGCAGCTAATTTTGTCCACGTTCGATGCCTATTGCAGGAACGTCAAGGGTTTGCCTCCTTTGGTAAACAACCTCTTCCTACAAAATAAGAAAATTGTAAGCTGAAATACTGCTTGTTTTAAACACATATAAACAGACATTTACATGTATGTTTCTTTTCCTTTTTTTATTGATACATAATAGTTATACCTATTCTGGAGGTACATGTGATATTTTGATACATGGATGTAATATATAATGATTATATATAATGATTAGGCCCTTTATAAAGGGAGTTGGGATATCATTACCTCAAACATTTATCTTTTCTTTATGTTGGGAATATTGCAATTTTTCTCTTCTAACTACTTTAACTATATAATAGAATCTTGTTAACTGTGATCACCCACTGTACTATCAAAACTAGATTTTATTCTTTCTATATAACTATTTTTGTAACCATTAATTAACTTCTCTTCATCCCTCTCCCTTGCCTACTTCCCTTCCCAGCCTCTGATATCCACCAATCAACTCTCTATATTGATGAGATCCACTTTTTTAGCTCCCGCATGTAAGTGAAAACATGCATTATTTACCTTTCCACACCTGGCTTATTTCACTTAACATAATGACCTCCAATTCCATCCATGTTGCTGCAAATGACAACATTTTATTATTTTTAATGGCTGAATAATATTCCATTGTGTGTTTATACCACACCTCCTTTTTAATTTATCTATTAATGGCATTTAGGTTGATTCCATAGCTTAGCTATTGTGAATAGTGCTGTAATAAATATGGGAATACAGGTATATCATTTTAATATATTGATTTCCTTTCTTTTGGACATATATTCAGCAGTGGGATTGCTGGATTATACTGTAGTACTATTTTTTAAAGGAATTTCTATACTGTTTTCCACGGTGGATGTACTAATTTACATTCCCAACAACAGTGTTTGAGGGTTCCTCTTTCTTGGCATCCTTACCAGCATCCATTATTTTTTGTCTTTTTGATAAAAGCCATTTTAGGTAGAGTGAGATTTTAATTTGCATTTCCCTTACAGTTAGTTAAGACTTTTTTTTTTCATATACATGTTGACCTGTATGTCTTCTTTTCAGAAATATCCATTTGGAATGTGGCTTACAACAAAGAGTATGAATTCTGAGTCAATGGGCCTAGTCCTGAATGGCAGCTTTCCATGAACCGGCTACTTGAAGTGCATACATTGATTTACTCCTTAGGTTTTCATGAAGTGTGGCAGACACTCTTAAGACTCTTCCTAATATCCATTCTGTTTTTTTTTTTTTTCCAGATGAGAAATTTGCCTATTTGTTCAGAGCAGCAATGTGTCCAACTAAATACTAGTGCTTCCTCAGCCTCCTATGCAGTAGGGGTGGCAGATGGGAAATAGGTAGTGTTCTACTGTGAGTCCCTAGGGGTAGTTTTTTATTTCCTAGGGGAAAAAAGGTGCTGAAAGGAATGGTGCATTTTCTTTTTTGCTTTGAATATGGAAGTGTTGTCTGGAGCTAGTAGCCATCTTACAAGCATGGGGACAAAGCTAAGGCTAGTAGACCAGAAAGATAGCACACTATTCCTTGTGGAAATAAAGCCAGAAATTTCTCACCTATAAAATGGAAGAACAATAACTTGTTTGTGTAAGCCATTCTAAGTTGGCATATACATGTACCCAAATGCATTCCTTGCTGCAAAAGAGAATAAACAACATAACAGTCATAACTTGCAGACCACAATGCCTGGCACACTATGGAAATTCACTAGGTGTTGCTTCTGCTTCCTTGTGTTACTTAGTTACTGTATTAAACAAGAGATGGATTAATTAATATTCCTTCTTTTTAATTAGCTTTCCAAATATTAAATATCAATGACATACTAGACATTCTGTGAAACATGAAAATATGAAGATGAATGAGACTGGGCCCTTGCCCTTGAGTTGTTCAGAATCTTAATGGAAAGATAATTAACTGCAATTCAAAGTAATGAGTACTAGTGTGGAAACAGGTATATAATGCTTTAGGAGTATGGGATGTAAAACTGAATATCAATAGCTGTGAGACAATCATAAAAGAGAAAGAAAAATCTTCCAACCCAGAGAAAGAGTGGCCAAGCCCAGCATGTGGCTATTGAAAATTTTGCAGAGAAAAGTAGATTTATCTGTCTATGTCATAGCATTGAGTCACACAAAAATTTGAACCTAGAACCCTGAAATATAACAATAATAATAACTAGCTAACATTTACAAGAAATTTCCTTATAATCTGGTGCTCAAAAAGTATCATTTTATTTAATATTCACAACAACTTTCTGGGCTAAGAGCTAACGCTATTCACATTTTACAGATGAAGGGACGGGGACTCAGTTAAGTTGTTATTTGCCCAAAGTCACACAGGTGTATAAAAAGTGGAGTTAAGGCTGAAATCCCATACATGGTATTAGTAAAGTCTGCTCCATTAAATACCTTGGCAATATCTATGGTTTTGAGACCTGTGGTTTCCAAGATATACTTATGATTTATTTTGTGATATTATGATTCTCTTGGTGAGTGGCTGCTCTCTGGTCTGCCATCCAGAACTCCCACCTGTGCAAGGCATAGTAAGTGAAGGCCAATAACATTTTTATTTCAATTTGTTCAATTTTTGCCTGTTTATATGTTTTCAAGATAGTTTCCACCTCAGTGAGTGCTAGAATCCTAGATCCCCTAGATCAGGCCATACCTGAAGACATCCTAACTCTGGACTTTCTTTACATGAGCGTAAAACATCCTCTTTTGTTTCCCCTAATCCAGTTGGAGTTGTGTTTCTTTTCTTTTGACCCAAGGAATCCAAACGAATACACTATGCATCCTCCCAAAAGTAGAACCCCTTAGTATATAGTTAAAGAGATTGAACTTTGTGGAAACTCAGTATTTAATGACGCATTGTTTATCTTTGTATCTCCAGTACCAAATCCTTTGCCTAACACTTTGTAAACCCTCTTTAAGTATTCAGTGTCAGAAAGCCTATCTCTCTTTGTAAACCCTCTTTAAGTATTCAGTGTCAGAAAGCCTATCTCTTTCTCTCTCTTTTTTTAAATGTAGGTCTACTTTGTTTCTCATGATTAATGAGCATTTTAGTTCCCGAATCCAATCAGTCTCATGTTCTTTTTTGCCTAGGACCTTATGTTGGCAGATTAAACTTTCTAAAAAAGCCCCTTGCAATTCCCGAGACAGTCTCAGGTCAAACATGCCCTGTGCCTTGGTCATGGGTAGCACACAGGGTGGAGCTCCTTTCAATCCATACTGAATTCATTGGTTCCAGGACTTCCAATTTGCTCCTACCTGAAGCTCTCATTTTTCCAGGAGCCTTCTGGAGCCAACAGGGATTATTTTTGGCTCAGACCCTCTTGTCAAGCTCACTGCCATCTCTAATTCACAGGCTGGCAGTCATGGGGCAGCCACTGAAGTCTCATGCCCAGTTGGCAGCTATTCTGGGATGTTTGTGCTTGACATTCACGATGGCTTCCTGGCTGACTCACTCCCCAGTCCAGCCCCCATCGTGCTGGGCTAGGGTAGCTCAGCAGCCTGTTTTGATTCTCCTAATCAAAGAGCAGCATCCTAAAATCTTGCAGTCAGCCATGCACACCAGACTGGGAAGAAATTGTCAGCTGCTAAATTTAACCACAGCCACTTTAGAAATGAGCTGCTGGGAGATTCTGAGAATGTAAACTGGGGAGATTCTTTCTTCTTATCTTTCTTTAATTTTTCTTCTGATGTTTGAATCAACTGGCTGAGTTAAATCCAGTATGAACTATTTCTTACTACTCTTGGAGAAGTTACTGCACTACTCTGAGCCCTAGTCATCGCCCCATTGTTGAGAGTAATTTCTCTCAACAAATGGTAACAATAAAGCCTACACAGTAGGACTGTTTATAGGATTAGGAATAATTAGCTTGTCTAACAGGCCTGATACAGTGCCAGGCATCTTGTTCATTACCATGTTGTTCTTGTTTCTCATTAATTTTCCAACCACCTGGGCCAACCACCTAGTAGGTGCTCATTAAATGTCAAGAGAATAAGTGAATAAAATAATAAATGAATGAATAAATGTTGGCATCATAACCCTTGTTCTTCCTCTTTTATCCTACTTTGATCTTTTAAATAGACTAGATGATCCACATAATGCATACTGCAGGCATTGGACAATTGCCCATCTCAGAAAACATGCAGAGTGCATCTTGACACCTCTCATGTCAACTCGTAACTTCCCCATCTGCCTTCTCTACTGACATTCAGCCCTGCCTAAAGCATTCCCGGACTCTGACACTTTTCCCATGGCCCACTTCTCTGGGGCCTGTTTTGCACATGCCACTCTGGCTCTCTCTGACACTCTCCTAAGACGATTCTGATGTACTTTGGACCTCACTTCCTCCTGTTTAAAGACATTCCCATTACCTTGCTGGGATAGCCCCAGGGGCCAAGCTGTCTCTCCCCTTCAGGTGTGGAGGGGCACTGCCTCTAAACCACACACTTTGCAACTTTCAGTTCAGGGTTCCTTGCTGGGAATCAATGCATTCTATAATGAGTTTCCACCTTCTTGCTTAGATCTCCTTCACAGTAAACTTTTTATTCCAGACACCCAACTCTAATCACTGTCTCCTAAAGATACATTGCCGGACACATAGTGAATGCATAGAAGTGTTTGCTGTTATCATAACATTAATATTATTAATCATATCAATACTTTTAAAAAATGAATTGTCTTACATTCTTCCAAGTTGCATTTCGCTATTTTCCTAATGGTGCAGCTCAAAGCCCACTCCAGTCGTTGACAAAAAACATGGCATAAGTATACATATGTAACAAACCTGCACGTTATGCACATGTACCCTAGAACTTAAAGTATAATAATAAAAAAAGAAAAAAAAATACAAAAAAAAAAAAATAGTGATGACAACAACATAACAATGCCAAGAATGCTAATAGCTGACTTCAAAGGAGCACCACCAGTGGGCCAGGCTTGCTATTAAGCACATCTCACTCACTAACACAGGTTACTCTAATAGAAACTTAATGGCTCCTATCTCCCCACTGAACAGATCAGTAAATAGAAACTTAGAGAGGCTAAGAAATGCTCCCAGTGTAAAAAAAAAGAAAAAGGCAAACAAATTTTAACTCCAGAGTCTTAAAATGTAACCTTCAGAACCTCAACTTCTTATCTTTGAGATGAGTTAACCATAACCTTTTTTTTTACGTTTAGGGAGAAGATTAAATAAAAGAATACCTGTTAAGCACTTACAGTATCTGGCATTCAGTGGCATGCAATAGCTGTTAGTGAAGTTGCTGCTGCTGCTGCTACTGAACACTCATCTGAAGTCCATGTTTGCTCTTTGAATTATTCACTAGCTTGTAGAGACCCAGAACCTTTATTATGTTGCTGCCTAATTTTCTCTGTATATATGCTTTGTCCCCACAGAAGGACTATAAGCTCCTTCACTGCAGAAACCAGCATTGGTACAAAATTCTGGTCTTTGGGGTTCTCAGTTTTCTTCTCTGAAACAGGATTTTTGATGCTTCCCAAAGCCCCTTCCAAATATGACATTCTCTGCTTCCATAAATGTTATTTATTCTGATCTCTCCCACAGCCTGTGACACTCCACTTTGCATGCAATACTCAGTAATTATGTACTGAATTATTAACATCTAGAGGTGAAATCTCAGGTATTAGGGAGGTTCTTTAATTTTGACTTTGGTGAAAGAAGGAGAAAAAGATGTAACCAGGTTATAAGGTGCATTACAATTGATATCTAAAGATTTCAACTGAGGGAACTGGAAACTGGGGCATTTATAGGTGGTGGAAATGATGTGAGCTTTGAAAAGTGAGGAAATTCCTTTCCCAAAGGGATACTGGGCTTTCACTGCCCTCTATTTCAGTCAGTTCTGAAAACGTACATGTTACTGGGTTTTGCCAGTCCTGTTGGCTGGCTTCTGCTGAGAGGGAAGGAAAAGAATAAGACAGTGAAGGAAAGTGAGCTAAATTTAGTGGGATGGCCCTAGGCTCCAGGCAGTGGCTGAAGGCAGCTCCTAATTACTTAGCCTCCTTGGGAGATAGGAATAAAGTTTTCCTGAAAACAGGGTAAGAGAACTGGGAGGAGCAATGTATTGCAACATGTGCAAGCTTCCTCTATTCACTCCTTCTCCTAATTGAGATCTGCAGAAAGCTTAATCAGTGGTGGTGTTTGATAGCATTTATTGAGCACCACCTGTGAGCCATGCTCCACATTAGACCCTGGGATACAGAAAGATATAGGACATAGCCCCTGCTCTGAAGAATCACCGTTTATTGGTGGGAAAACCAACACGTAAACAATTATCAAAATATGTTGTGATATGTCATGTGATGGAATTATGTGGAGTAGTGTTGGCCTCTTTGAACACCACAAGCTCCACCAGAGGCAGGGATTAAGGTGGGGGTCTCACAAGGAACTCCTGAACCACAGGCTGTCATGTAAAAAATAGGTGCTGTTTTAATCACCAAGTTTGTAGCAATTTCTTATGAATGGTTAAAAACCAATACAGGACTATTATAAATGGTACAGATTTAATGTATTTTTCTAAATTATTAATCATGATGCATGTGGTTAACATCTAAACTTCTCCCACTCTGTACCTCTTATCATGTTGGTCATTGTCACTCCTGTGATGTTCTGGGATAACATACACATGAAGCAGATCTAGGAGAATGTCAACTCCATTTTATGAGTATTTTCTTAACTTTTAAAAACATTTTCAAATACTTGTAGATTCACACATCATGTTTCTTACAACTCCTTGTAAGAAATAATATAGAGAGATCCTGTGTACCCTTCATTTTGCTTCCCCCATAAGGTAACATGTTGCTTAACTATTGTATGATATCACAACCAGGAAACTGACATTCTTATAACCCGCTGACCTTATTCAGATTTCACTAGTTTTATGTACTTTTGCGTATATGTGTGTTCATTTGGTTCTATGCAATTTTATCACAAATGCATGTTTATCCAACCACTGCAATAGTTAAGATCCATACCAGTTTTATGCAAGAATCCCTCATGGGAGCTGGGTTTTTTTTTTTTTTTATTTTTTATTTTTT
>NW_016807218.1:961933-993829 GCF_001698545.2 Rhinopithecus bieti | reverse complement strand
TTTTTTTTTTTTTTTTACCCGAAATTTGTGCATGGCTTTCATCCCTTGTGGTCTGGGCCAGATGAGCCAATATTCATTTCCCTGATCTGGATTACAGACCATCTTTAGTAGAAGGGACACTGATAGTTTTATCACTTGAGGTTCCTGGCTCCAAATGTCAGAATGCTTAAATATTTTATGTTTTTTAAAATGAGTATTTTCAGAAACACATAAATTACAGAGGTAGTTCTTTCTGGCTTCAGGCATGACTGGATCCAGGGTACCAAATCATGACTTTAGTTTTAGCATCCAAAGATCTCTGTTATGTTTTCCTTCATGGATAATTTTTATCAAGCATCTCTTTCCTTGCAGTAGCTTCAGACAGGCCATCACTAATGCCCTACAGTTTAACAATCCCAGAGAAGTCTTGGGATTCAGCTTCATTGTCATGGGGTTCATTTTTGAGAACATCCTTTTGGCCGGTGGGATGGAAATATTCTGATTTAGCAGGACTGGGCAGAGGAATATGATTAGCCTCACTCTAACCATGTTGGATTCAGAGAGGAGAAGGTGGAATGGGTGCTGGGGTGCAAACTCATGATAGTCCTTGACCTCACCTACTCTCATTCCCTTCTCTCATATATGAGGAGACCCCAGACCCTATGCTTCATACCTACTCCTTAGTAGGTGAACACAAAGAGGGGAAAAAGAAAAAGAAAGGCTGAAGTGAAGAACAGAGTAAGAGAAAGAAGAGATTTCCCAAAAGAAGGTCAAAGACAGAAGAAGTACAATAGAGAAATAACCTCTCCTGGACAAAAAAAATCAAAAATTAAAAATGACTTTCTTCAAGAAGAAACAAGGGCTTCCATTAAGTTGGTGCAAAAGCAATTGTGGTTTTGTCATTATAGCAAAAACCACAATGACTTTTGCCTCAACATTGTATGCTACTAAGATCTCCCTTCAGACCTCTCTCCACCTAACCCCTCCACCCAGTCTGTCTTCCAAAGCTCTTCAGTGTTTTTGTTCTTGAACCAAAATGGATCAAGAAGGGGTCACAGAGACTTCTATTAGCAATGTAGCTCTTACTCGGATTACCATGTGTCTCATTTTCTCAATACTCAGTTTTCTGAAAACTGAACTCCACGGAAGTGTTAATTTGAATTTATGACAGTTACTGAGTCCTAATAACATTCAAGAGCATCTTTGAATTCAAAGAAGTGACAAGTAGAATTTCAGAAACTGCAGAAGGTCAAGGTGGGAACTATCTTTTGCCAAGCAGGATCAATGGGAAACTCTCCAAATATGGTCATTTAGGCAGCCACTTTGTTGGGCTTGTCTTTTAAAGAAACAAGCCGACTGAAAGTTAAATGAATCTCAAGCCCAAACTGCTTCCTTTAATTTTCCCTTGTGTCAGATAAGCTATATAATTATCGATAACTATGTGCGTCCAAGTATTTGTTTAAAGGGCAATTTAATGTCGGTGATATATATTCATGAGTTATTAAGTAGCTGCATATTTCCTGTGTATTGTTTTCTTAACATACGATTAATTGAAGTTTAATGAAGTTTTAAAAGACATTTTTCCAATTTTGTCTGGAATGCTGTCTTCTCTCCAGAAATTACAATTATCCACTGTGGAACAACTTTGTAAAAAGGATAGAAAGGGGAGGTTTTGGGCTTCTGACCTTCCTCTTTTAAATACATCTATATGACCCAAGGCACATTTCTAACAGATATGCTGCTGTTGGGTTACAGGAGACTGAGTTGTTGACTTCTCATTCTTTAAGGCAGCTGGGTAGGGTCTGCTGCAGCAGGAGTCCTCATACTAGTTGATTTTGGATACATCACCTCATTCTTTGTTGTTGTTGTTGTTGTTGTTGTTGTTGTTGTTGTTGTTGAGATAAAGTTTCGCTCTGTCACCCAGGCTGGAGTGCAGTGGCACAATCTTGGCTCACTGCAAGCCCTACCTCCCAGGTTCACGCCATTCTCCTGCCTCAGACTCCCGAGTAGCTGGGACTACAGGCGCCCGCCACCATGCCCAGCTAATTTTTTTTTTTTTTTTTTTAATTTTAGTAGAGACGGGGTTTCACCATATTAGCCAGAATGGTCTCGATCTCCTGACCTCGTGATCCGCCTGCCTCGCCCTGCCAAAGTGCACCTCATTCTTTAGAGTGTCCTGCATATATTATCGTTATCATTATCATTATCCAGACCAGTTTCATAGAGGGATCCCTCGTGAGAGCTGGATATGGCTTGTCCCTGCCAAAACCCAAGTTGAAATTTGTTTCCCAATGTGGCAGAGTTGGGACGTGGGGCCTAGTAGGAGGTGTTTTGGTCATGGGGGTGGATCCTTCATGAATAGATTAATGCCCTCCTATGGGAGCGAGTGAGTCCTCCTGGGTTAGTTACCAGAGACTGGGAGAGCTGGTTGCTCTGCAAGTGTATTTGGCTTCCTAGACTCTCTTACTTTCCCTTTGTCATGTGATCATGTGGAAGACGGGGGAAGCACATGCAATCACATGTATACAGGTATATGCTACTTTCAGGTCTGGCCCATAAAACTCAAGCAATTCTTTACGTTCTTTCGGCATTTTGCAGGGGACTCAATTCCCCGGTGGGTGACGTAGTCTGGGTTCCTAAACTACTGTGTAAAGGAGAACTTTCTCTGAATTCCCTACCCCTAACTCATTGGACTGTACCATGAGCAAGAAACACATTTTTCTTGTGGTAAGATACAGGTTTTGTGTGTTGCTAATGCAGCAGCATTTTGGATAATCTTGGCTCCTGACATCCCTCAGCTGCTAACAAAATTAATCAGTGTTTCAAAATGGCAGTACCTGATCCAAGCCTTTTCCTGATGTTTGAAGTTTGGCCAACATAGTGGACCTCACTGCCTCCTCCTTGCTTAGTAGTGATTTCATCTGCAATTTTATCACATAAGTAGACTGACCAGTGAATAAATGAGCAGAGGCTATTTGGAGGGACAGCCTTCTAGTGCCATAGGAACTATAAATCTGATCCTAACAAACTCTTGGAGACAGTGAGCTCACTGATTACTAGATTACTAGTTTACTTTACCAGAGGCACCAACCTATGGGTTTCCTTTTTGAGCTGCAATTGGTGGGTATATATGCTGGCCTAAGGTCAACTACAGCAGCAGCCAAAAGAAGCTGTAGTCAGTGAATCAGTGACAGTTTTGTGAGAGCTTTCAAGCAGGCAGTCGTCACTGATGATGTAACAATATTCTTCTTGTACTGAAGTTTTGATCGTTGTTGGTTTTCTTTTCTTTCTCTGTCTTCTTAGTTAAAATTAGTACATTTTTCTTGCTTAGGTGACAGGTTGCTGGGATGGTAACTTTCACTTTTTGTGTAGACATAAGAAGGAAAATGAATACTCGCAGTCTGGAGGGGAGGGAAGAGGCAAAGTATCACTAGAGAACCCTAAGGAGACTTACCTTCGGTAGAGTCACAAGAAGATCTGCATAGAGTCCTTACCTAGAGGACATATGTCTGCTACTGAAAAATCACAGTTATATGCCCTTAGATTTATTCTGGAAAGAGGCTCTCCAGAAAGAAGAGATGGTTGGTCAGTCTTTCTTGCCCCCATTCACAAAGTCTCAGCTTCCCTTTGGGGTAGACTTCCTTATTTTATTACACTGGTCTCCATGGCGGAGACAGTGCTCTCCTTGAATGCTCAAATATAGACAAGCTATCTTTTTCTTAGCTGAATTGGGCGGCAGTCTTCAAAAGAGGTTCTCAAATTCTAAGTAGAAAAGGAGAATTCATGAAGCATATGAAATTAAAAGTAGTCCAAATCACAGGTTGCAGTGGTTTGTCATTTCCACTTGCTTGCCTGAAGGATTACCATGTAGGGTATTTGGCCGGATTCTCTACTACCACAATAGAGAGGTGTCTCTTGTTACAAGAGTTCCTCCTCATGGAAACTTCGTCAGAGAACTATCTCATGGACAAGGAATAGGGTGATCTCTTCTTTGATGAAGAAAAACCAATATAGAATTTTCTTCATTCTTTAATTAGGATAATTTCTTTCACTTTTTTGGGGGTATAAGAGATATACTCATTTCTCCAGCTATAGGACTGACTTCCCACATCAAGTTCAATGCATATAGGAATTGAAATAACTTTTCTTATTGGTCTAATCACATTTTAAATTGTTTTTGGGAACATGTGTAAACATATATCGAGTTAAAAGTAAGTCTCTGTACCATGCCTGATTCAAGATTTTGAGTTTTCTTTCCCAGAGTTAACAACATTTTACGTTTTTTTTTTGGTGTATCTTTCCTTCAATAAATGTATTGTTTTTAAAGTCTACTTTGTGTTAGGCACTGTTCTAGGCAGGTCACATTACATTTACCTTCAAGATATCCAGAATCTGACCTTTTTTTTTTTTTTTTTTACCACTGGTTTTTTGAAAAATAGAGACAGAATCTTGTTCTGTTGCCCAGGTTGAGGCGCAGTGGTGTGGTCATAGCTCACTTTTTTGGCCTTAAACGCCTATCTCATTATTTTGTCCAGGCTAATTTTAAATTCCTGGCCTCAAGTTATCCTCCTGCCTCAGCCTTACAAAGTGCTGAGATTTCAGGCATGAGCCACTGCATCCAGCCTCCTTTTACCACTTCTGCCATTATCACCTTGGCCCTCTCTTGTCAATTGTCACATTAACCTCCTTCTAGCATAATTTGGACCCATTCACTTTAAGACAAAATTTTTCTCTTTTTTTCCCAAAGCATATCGTTATCTTGCATGCATATTATGAAATACATTATTTTACATTGTTTTCAAAATAAAGATGCAATAAATTCCAAATATAAAAGCTTATAGCTAACATCATATTCAAGGAGAGAAAAAACAAAGCTTTTTCTCTATGATCAGGAACAAGACAAGAATACCCACTCTCACCACTTCTATTCCAGTTAGTTCTGGAAGTATTATCCAGAATAATTTAACAACAACAAAAACAACAACAACAAAAACAAATAATAAAAGAAGCAAAATTATCTCTTTTATTCAGATGACATAATCTTATATGTAGAAAATTCTAAAGATGTCACAACAAAGCTAATATACTAATTCAGCAAAGCTGCAGAATACAAAATCAACATGCAAAAATTAGTTGCATTTCTTTACACTAACGTTAAACAGTCTGAAAAGAGAATTAAAAAAATTTTCATTTACAACACTATTTAAAAAATAAAATAGGCATAAACTTAACCAAGGAGGTGAAGGTCTTGTACACTAAACATTATAAAACATTGCTGAAAGAAGTGAAAGTTGACACAAGTAAACAGAAGGATAACCCTTATTCATAGTTTCAAAGACTTAACATTGTTAAAATGTCCATACTACCCCAACTGATCTACAGATTCAAGGCAATTCCTATCAAAATTCCAATAGCACTTTTTTTACAGAAATAGAAAAAGCAATCTTGAAATTTATATTGAATCACAAAGAAGCCCATATAGTCAAAACAATCTTGAAAAAAAAGAACAAAACTGGAGGCCTTTAGCTTTCTGATTTCAAAATATATTACAAAGCTACAATAATCAAAATAATATGGTACTGGCAAAGACAGACATATAGACTAATATAACAGAATAGAGATCCCTGAAATAAAGCCAAGTATGTACTGTCAAGTAATCTTTGACAAGGGTGCCAAGACTACACAATGGGGAAAGGATAGTCTATGCAATATATGTCACTGGGGAAACTGAAAATAAAAATGAAATTGGAGCCCCATATTATGTCATACACAAAAAATAAAATTGAGCCTTCTATTACATCATACACAGGAATCAACACAAATTGATTAAAGGCCTAAATGTAAGACCTGAAACTATAAAACTCTTTGAAGAGAAACATAGGAGAAATGTTTTGTAACACTGGTCTTAACAATGATTTCTTACATGTGGCATCAAAAGAATAGGCAACACAAGCGCAAATAGACAGGTGGGACTAAATCAAACTCAGAATCATCTGCACAGCAAAGAAAACAATAACAGGTTCCAAAAGACACCTACAGAATGAGAGAAAATATTTGAAAACCACGTATCTGATAAGGGTTAATATCTAAAGTATATAAGGAGCTGACACAATCTAATAACAAAAACATCCCAAATAATGTGATTTATGAAATGAGGAAAGGACTTGAATCTACATTTCCCCAAGAAGACATGAAAGTGGACAACAGATATATAAAAATATGCACAATATCATTAATCATTACTGATCATCACCACCTGACCAATCTTATGACTCTAAAAAGAGATATATAGTTGTAGAATGTAGAATGAACAGAATAGTCCCAGTGTCAATTAGAAAAAGATCATGTATTTCCTATCATTAGAAATTAGGCATTTCATCTTCTGTAAGGCCACATCAAAATTCCTCAGAGACTATTAGTTCTTATTTCTTTATTGGCTAGGATGGGACAATGAAATTTCTAGTGATTCTTTTGTTTAAAATATTGACAAATGTCTTTGTCTAAGTGGGGGCAGGATGTCAATGCTTCTTGAGGATTTACTAAGCTGTTATTTATTTTCAAGGTCCTGCCACTCAAACCTTTCCAACCAAGGTAGAAGTCAGTATCTTGGCCTATTTTGTGCTCCCATAACAGAATACCTGAGACTGGGTAATTTACAAAGAGCAGAAATTTGTTTCTCACAGTTTTAGAGGCTGGGAAGTCTGAAATCAAGGCTTCAGCAGGTTGGTGTCTGTCAAGGGCCTGGTCTCTGCTTCCCAGATGGTGCCTTGAGTTAAGCATTCTCCAGGGAGGAGGAACATTATTTCTCAAATGACAGAAAAATGGAAGAGCAAAGGGAGAAAACCCACCTCTGAAAGCCCCTTTCTAAATGCATTAAACCTGCCCCATAAAGGTGGAGCCTAATTACCTGTTAAAGTCCCACCTCTTAATACCTTTCCAATGACAACTGAAGTTTGATTTGTGTTTTTGAGACAACAAACATTCAAACCATAGTAGCCAATGAGGCTTCAAATGCAAGTTTAAATTCTTAATCAACTTTTTTTTCTCCATCCTGGGTTTTGGAAAGTCTTCCAGGAAGGCAATCTTAAAATCCAAAATTTGTGGGAACTTCCCTATAACGTTTAAAGAATACAAACCCTAGGATATCCAAGATTTTATTTTCTTTTTATTTAAGACTTTTCACAAGTGATCAATGTTGTTAAATGTCAAAGTTCTCCAAAGTGAGTCACTGTGATATCAAATTGCTCTTGGTGAAATTATGACATTTAGAAAGACATGTGCATAGGTAATACTTGTAATGCAAAAACATGAAAAAACACAGGGTTTGGCCTGGAGGGAGCTTAGATTTAGGGCTCATGATAAATGCAAAAATGCTAACTTATGTCTCTGGAATCTGGACATAGACCAGCTTTGATCAGCTGCTGGCCCAGGAACCCAAAAGTCCAGACAGACTGACTTGGACACAGCAGCTCTAATCAAACAGAAAAACAAAGACAATTATGAGGAAGGTCTTTATAGGGCTTTGATAAGGTGATCCAAAGCAAAGTTTATCCAAGGTTGTCAGTTTGATGAGAACGTTGGAACTCATCAGCTTTTGGGGCCATCTTGAGGACAGATTTATAGGATCTATGTCTACCTTCCCTCCATAGACTTTCTCTTAAAGATGAAAAGTGCTCAAGATATTGGACAAACAGAAAGACAATAGATGATGGTGTTAAAAGCTAAATTTTGCAAAAGAACAATATAATTTGATGGGAAATCAAAAGTCTAAGAAACCAAATATAAATAACACTCCAGATTTCAAGCAGTAATGAAACTTAGCTTCATTATGAGACTTACTTTGCTGTAGTAGGCAAAATTGCCTTGAGCGGGTGGAGTGTCAAGGGGTCTAATATAAGCACACTGTTTTCAAGGTCCTGTTTTGTGGTGGTAGGCTTCTTGTTGGAGTCTTAGTAGGACCTCTAGGATAGTGATGTGCTCTGACCAATGAATGGTCAATAGGAACACACTTGAAGCTTAAAAAAAGTTAGATTTTTTTTTTTTTTTTTGGCACTCTAGGGGAACTCTGGGAGAATCACAGCAAAGAAAAATTGAGAGAAGATTCTTATAGGGTGTGTGGGTATATGTTGAGTGATATATATATATATTTGAGATGGAGTCTCACTCTGTCACCAGGCTGGAGTGCAGTGGTGCAATGTTGGCTCACTGCAACCTCCGCCTCCCAGGTTCAAGTGATTCTTCTGCCTCAGCCTCCCAAGTAGCTGGGACTACAGGTGCCCACCACCATGCCTGGCTAATTTTTAGTATTTTTAGTAGAGACGGGGTTTCACCATAGTGGCCTTGATCTCTTGACCTTGTGGTCTACCCGCCTCGACCTCCCAAAGGGCTAGGATTACAGGTGTGAGCCACCACGTCCTGCCTATGTTGAGTGACTTTTTAAGGAGAAAGTCGATCTGCCTGGACTTTTGGGTTCCTGGGCCAGCAGTTGGTCAAAGCTAGTCTATGTCCAGATTCCAGAGACATAAGTTAGCATTTTTGCATTTATCATGAGCCCTAAATCTAAGTTCCCTCCAGGCCACCCTGTGCTTTTTCATGTTTTTGCATTACAAGTTTTATCCATGTACATGTCTTTCTAAATGCCATAATTTCACCAAGAGCAATTTGATATCACAGTGACTCACTTTGGAGAACTTTGACATTTAACATAAGTGTAATGTTCTCAATTTGGTGAGTGAATATATTAATAATTTTTATTTGGTGTATTAGCTCAAGCTGCCATAACAAAATACCATATACTGGGTGGCTTAAACAATAGAAATTATTTTATTGCCATTCTGGAGGCAAGAAGTCTGAGATCAGGGTGTGAGTATGGCTAGATTCTGGTGAGGGCTCTCTTCCTGGCTTGTGCATGGCTGCCTTCTTCCTGTGTCCTCACATGGCAGAAAATCAGAGAGTGAGCAAGCTCTCTGGTGTCTTTGTATAAGGGAGCTAATCATATCATAAGGACCCCACCTTCACGATCTTCTTTAAACCAAATTACCTCCCAAAAGTCCCATCTCCAGATAACATCTCATTGGAGATTGGAGCTTCACATATGAATTTTCAGGGAACACAATTCAGGTCCATTGCATCTAGGAAGCAGGAAAATTAAAGCACATGGGAAGGGTCATGCTAAGATGCAGTAACCACTCAGAGTAATGGGACATTATTCAGAAGAGAGGATGCTCAGTCATTTTTGTGTTTGCAGAGTGGCATTGCCTAAATCTTGTTCCGTACATAATCATGGATTGGCCTTGTCTATGTCTTGGTCTGAGGGTTGTTTATGTTCTTTTGTGAAAATTTACTGACATGTTCTCAGAAAGTCTGTTTTCTTAGTAGATTGGAAACATCTCCATTACTTCTTGTTGTTTTAATTGCCTTAATTCCTCTCTTTGCCTTGAATGAATAAAAGGAATATGTAAATTATTATTTCATTTGATTGCAAGGTGATAACTCTTTGGAAAAGAATATGAGTTAACTTTTTTCTTTATTAAAGTAATATGTACATATGCATTATAGAAAATTTAAAAAATATGAAAAAAGCTATTATAGTTTTATCTTGCAGAGACAAACTATGTTCCCATGTTTGTTTCTTTTTATATTTGTCATTTTATTCTATGAACATTCACACTTGTTTTCATAGTTTGGGTTATACTGTAGATACATTTTGTGTTTTGAACTCTGACAAAAATTTTGCAAAGCATATTATCTTAGGCTCTAAGGAGCTCTGCTGATGGGAAGCTTGAGAGCCACTGAATGTACCTGTAACTCAGTTTGTTCACCTGAAAATAGAGATAAAATCACCAATTCTGTATTATCCAAAAGATTGTTGTGAGAGTTGCATAATTGTATATTAATGTGTAAATATGCTTTGAGGACAGTAACTTGTTGTACTTTTTAAAAGGGATGTACTTCCCATTATAGAAATTGGAGGAGGAAGACTGGAGGATTCTGATTTGCAAGCTTATTAAGGCAGAATAATAAATTTTGTTTAAGTCCGCCTTTATAAGTAATTACCGCAAATTCTCCAGTCCTCTAGCCCTGGGAGGCAGGCAGTCAAGCTATTTGTCAACTAAATGAAGCAGCTCTCTTTTTCAGTCTTGAGCAATAATTTTCTTTAGACTTGGGAGAATCGATAAGACTCTATTTGCTAGATGGGGGTTAGTGTCCAGTCTGTTGAGCAGGAACTTACACCTCTCTCCAGTGGCTGTGCTAATGGGTGTCAGCGTCGACAGGGCAGGCAGAGTGTGCCAAAGGAGACACGGAGTGAAGCAAAAAGGAATCTTTTCAAACTGGGGAGATGGTGTAGTATGGGGAAAAGACTACTTTAAAGTACCAGGGGAAATCTCAGAAGCATTAATAAATAAATGCAGTGGACACAAAAAAAGGTGAGCTGAAAATATTATATTGTATTCATCTTGATATTTTCAGCGCCTAGCACGGAGCCTGGAACATCAATAATTGTTTGCTGAATAAATGAATGAATGCATGCATGCATGAATGAATTAATTATAATATTTAGGATAAAGCTGGCAGAAGGGAAGAGATGAAGCCATTACCTATTGAATGCCTACACTTTACCAGACACTGTGATAAGCACTATAGAGGCATGGTATCCTTTGATGCTCAGAGCAATTTTGTGAAGGTTAGTGTTATTATCCCTTTTTATGGACGAGGCAACTGTGGTTGAACCCTTTCTTTTTAGCTCCTTTCACAGACATGCAGTGATATATGTTACGAGAGAGGATTTTGTAAAACCTGAAGCGCTACCCACCTGTGGGGAATTAAAAGGTGTTACTTGAGCCAGAATAAACTTAAAACACAGATATAATCAAGGCAGTAACGTTGAAAATAGATTAAACTTAATTGACCCTTTTTAATGCCTATTATGTTCTTACTGTAGGACCGGATATTTTAAGTTTGAATTAGTTTTGCTACTCTGTGACCAAGGATAAATCACCCAATCTTATTTGTTAAGCTACAGTTCATTACAGGTGCTATGGTATCACAGGCAATTTGCCTACATTACCTTATTTAGTTGATAAAACAAAGTTATCTAACAGGAATAGTTAATATCATTTTACAAACCATGATTGAATGGTCTGACAGTAAGCCTAAGAACTCATAATTTAGTGAAACTGGGATTTTTATCTATTTGCCTTCAAGATTTTATTTTACATTGTTATATAACTCGGCCTCACTACAAAATGTCATAATACACACCATCTGAACACTCTTAAAATTCTATGCTCAATCCTTATAAATTTTCCCAAATTGTGAAAACACTGCTGGCTAACCCACTTTACGGAGGAAGAATCAGGGGGTCCCAAAAGTAACATGATGTTTCAGGGTCACTCTGCTGATACGAATTTAATTTATATTTCTGCCCAAAGCTCTCCCTGTGGTTTCCAACTGATGCTTTTTAAATTCTTATAAGTCTAGCAGGAATAGCTCACATATGGTGTCCTGCTTGTGGGCTCCACTAGGGGAGGTGATCCCAGGCTCATGTTTGGTTGAGGGGCAGCCACTGATTGGAGCAGGGCTGAGTATTTTACTCAAGGACAATCAGTCTGGATGACTTATCAGTTGGAATCTAAAAAAGGGCAATGGAGATTTGCTAGGTTAATCAGTTTTTAATTTGAAATTGAATGAGAAAATGTGGGGAGAACCAGTTAGTCGAGCAGTAACTATTGTTGAAAGATTAGTAGGAAAGCTACAGAAATCAAGGAATAGCTGCCTTTTTGTCATAAGATCAAAGTAACAGGGGGTGAGGGGTTAGGTAACCAGCTGAAGAACAACTTCCCTGAAGAGTCAACTGGATCCACCATAGACTTTGTATAGAAAAATAATATTGCTGGCTTAAGCCAGTGATCTTGAGAGATTGTCTATTACTGTAGCATATTCTATCATATCCCACTACTATAATTCTTTGGGGTCTCCTTTGTTTGCTTCAAGTAGTAAAACCAACTGGCTATTTTAAGCAAAATGCGAATTTGTTGGAAGAATGGAGGGTATCTCACAGAATCACAAGGAAAGCCGAACAGCCAGTCTTCTAAGAAAGGATCCAGGTCCACCCTGATGATTGGAGCAGAAAGTGATAGGCAATATGAATCATTTCCAGCCACATTCTGTCCTCTTCTCTGTGCTTAATATTCAGATTCCCAGGCAAGAATATCAGATTGGCTTATTTTGGGGTCATCTGTCCACTCTTTGGCCAAAGGAAGGCAGACATCTTGATAAGATTGTTCCACTAAAATGGTATGCAATGGGGAGATAATTTCTCAAAAGAAAATTAGGACACAGCTACAAAACAAATAAACAAAGCAAAAAAAGTAAAAACAAAAGCAAAGCTATAGAGCTATGCAGCCTCAAACGACAGGTGCAAAACAACAGGTGCTCACCACACAATTTCTATTTCACTACAGAGTATTACTTTTGTCTTTCAATTTTAATTATGCCTCTACCCTCTAGACTGATACACTCCTTGCTTGTCTGACATTGGATCTTTGGTTTTCCTTGACTAACATTGCATCTGCTTCAGCTGCCAGATACCTGAAATGTACAGGATGAAACCCTTTTTATAACCATTTCTTCTCCTTCTAGCTTAGCCAGCTCCTTTCACTTTTTCCTTAAAGGTGGTAGGAATATGAATTTATTCAAAATTGGATAGCTCAGGAAGGTTCTTTCTGTTTATGTGAAAAGTGTCATTGGAGTGTTGATGAAATTGCATTGAATCTGTAGATAGCTTTGGGTAGTATGTACATTTTAATGATATTAATTCTTCCAATCCATGAACACAGGATGTCTTTCCTTGTATATGTGTCTTCTTTGATTTCTTCTTTCGATGTCTTATTGTTTTCATCCACTTTCTAAAATTTATTTCTAAGCATTTTATTTTTTGATGTTATTGTAAATGGAATTGTTTTCTTAATTTACTTTTTGTGTTGTTCACTGTTAATGTATAGAAACACAAATTATTTTTGTATGTTGATTTTGTAACTTGCAATCACTATCAGAATTCCAATGGCATTTCTTATAAATTTTTAAAAATCCCAATATTTATAGGAAAACACAAGAATACTCAAATATCCTAAGCAATCTCAAGAAAAACGAACAAGTCTGGAGGGTCCTAATTTGAAAACATATTACAAAGCTACAGTAATCAAAACAGTATGGTATTGGCATTAAAGGAGACACATAGACCAATGAAACAGAATAAAGAGCCCAGAAATAAATTCACCCATTTATGGTTAACTGATCCTTGACAAAGTTTCCAAAAATACACAATGGGAAAACCACAATCTCTTCAATAAATGATGTTGGGAAAACTGGATGTCCACATGTGAAAAATAAATAAAGAAATAAAACCTTTGTCTTACACTATACACAAAAAATGAACACTAAACTAATTAAAGACTTAAATCTGAAACCGTAACACTCCTAGAAGAAAACCAGAGAGAAAAAGCTCTTTGACATTGGTCTTAGCAATAAATTTTTTAAATATGATCCTAAAAGTACAGGCAACAAAAGCAAAAATGAGCAAGTGGGACTACATCAGACCAAGCACTTCTTCTTCACAGCCAAGAAAAAACTTCAACAAAATGAAAAGGCAACCTATGAAATAAGAGAAAATATTTGCAAGCCATGTGTTGATAAAAGGTGAATGTCCAAAATTTACAAAGAATCTGCACAACTCAATACCAATAAACCAAATAATGTACAAATGACTTGAATAGACATTTCTCTAAAGAAGACATACAAATGGCCAATGAGTATATGAAAAAGTGCTCAACATCACAATCATCAGATAAATGCAAATCAAAACCATGGTAAGATATTACCTCACACCTATTAGGATGGCTATTATCAAAAAGACAAGAGATACAAGTGTTGGCCTGGGTGTGGAGAACCCAAGCTTGAATACTATTGTTGGGGATGTAAATTAATATAGCCCCTACCAAAAAAAAATATGATTCCTTTAAAAAAGTGGAACTACCTCATGATCCAGGAATCCTACTTCTGGGTATATATCCAAAGGAAATGAAATCAGTACCTTGAAGAGATAGCTACATCCCCATGTTCATTATAGCATTATCCACAATAGCCACGATATGGAAACAACCAAAGTGTGTACACACACATATATACACACACCCTCTCACACACACAATGAAATATTAATCAGCCACAGAAATGAAAGGAATTCTGTCATTTGTAACAACATGGATGAACCTGGAAAACATTGTGCTGAGTGAAATAAGCCAGGCACAGGAAGACAAATACTATATTTGTCATTTACATGTGGAATCTAATAAAGTTGAATTTATAGAAACAGATTAGAATGATGGTTGCTAGGGTCTCAGGGTGGAGGAGAAATGGCAAGATACTGATGAGGTTACAGACTTTCAGTTACAAGATCAGCAAGTTCTGGGGATCTAATGAGTGGTGACGGATGTGTTAATTAGTTTGATTGTAATAATCATTACACAATGTATGTGTATATTAAATCGTGTTTTATACTTCAAATATATATGATTTTTATTAATTAAATATACATACATACACATATACACATACATATATGCACACATTCATATATATGTGTATGATATATATATCATATATACACATATATATCCATGTATATGATCAGATATATATCTCCATATTTCATGATTGGATATACATATACATATATGTATATATCATGATTAGATAAATATATAGCTATATATTCAATTATATATCCAATTATATATATATATATATATGGTTGGAGACCTCAGGGCTAAGTTTGTGAGGCAAAATTGCACTGGCATGTTTCATTAGTAAGGAGTTCAGCCGCTGTTGTGGACTGAGGCTTGGAGGATCTTTATCAGCCTAAGTAAGCATCAATTAATGAATACACAGAATTAGGAATTCTAGCCACATATCATGTTACCCAGGAAAAACATCCCAAAATAATTAGAATGAAAAATTAGTCTGTTTGTATATTTGACAGCTAGCTAAGTGCAATGTTCATTAGGAAGTTTAAAAACCTGTTTCTCTTCTTCTAAGTTGGGAGTCTGTTTAGTGCTGTACGAATTTTGAGATAATTTTTCTATCTGAATGTGTTTCCCTCATTGTTGCATGGTTAACTCCTCTCCAGAGGTTTTTGACAAGTTCTCTTGTACTGCAGGTGCATCTGCAATGCCCATTTATATTAATTGTGAGGCAGGAGCTTCCAAAAAAAAAAAAAAGCAAACACAGAAAGATTAAATTTAACCATTTTCTCCAGACCTGTGGTTCCCAAACCTGACCATGCACTGGAGGCATCTGGAGGAGGTTCCAAAACTCTGTTAATAATGGATTTCACACTAGACCAATTAAATTAGATTTTTTTCACTGTAGGACCCAGACATTAATATTTTAAGAAGCTCCGTGGGTGATTCTAGTATGTGGCAGGATTAAGAAACACTAATTTAAATCAAACAGGAGCTGATCCTGCCCTGGAATTAACTAAGCTCTCCAGGTACATAAAGGAGCCTTTTGGATCCCATCAAGGCTTTTGAATAGTATGGACCAGAACTAGGATCATCAGTAGTTAGTGAGCACAGCCCTTCCCTTTTCTCAAGAGATACATTCATTATAGGAAAGGAGGAGGAACAGAAATATATTTACACATTATTGTGGTGTGCCTGGCACCATACTATGTGCTTCTACATATGTTATCTGTAGCGGAAATTTTGGCTGTGATTTGTCTAAGAAAGCTAAAGGAAGGGAGATAATTCCTCTTCCTGCTCCCAGTGGACAAACAAAGACTGACCAATTGAATGTTGCCTTCCAGAACTTTTGGTCTGGGGTAAGTGACATAAGAGGTAGGAGAAACTTAAAGTTTATTCCTACAGGAGTGGCAAGATATGTGGCAGAGTGATAAGGGCTAGGGTACCAGATTCATCTGGATGGGGCAGTGGCTGCAGTTCTCCCACCACTGTCTTGCTTCATGATCTTTTGGCCTGGGCTAATTTCTCAGGCTGTCATGGGCTCTGCCTGTCTTCTGAGTCACATTTTCCATCCTTCCTTTTGAGTCTATGGGCCCGCAAACATTCTTCCAACAAATTCCTTTCTTTTCCTTAATCAGAGATGGTTTCTTTTTTTTTCCTTATATTTCTTTATTTTTAAGATGAATAACCTTGCATAGCATATTACTTATTCATAATTATAACAACAATAATAATACAAATATTTTTGTAGCTATACTCTGGTTAAAACATGCTTTCATATACTCAGTAATAATCCTGTGAGAAAACACATAGATATCAGAGAGCATATGTACACTACTTTCCATTTTGCATACACTTGGAGGGCTAGAATAAAAAAGTCAGACAATAACATGTATTGGCAAGGATGTAGGGAAATTGTAACTCTCATACATAGTTGGTGAAAATGTAAAATGGTGAAGCAACTTTGGAAAATAGTTCAGTAGTTCCTCTAAAAGATTGAAAATGTATGTCCACACAGACACTTTTGCATGAATAGTCATAGAAGTATTATTCATAATAGCCAAAAAGTGAATATAATCCAAATGTCTATCAGTTGATGAATGCCTAACTAAACTGTGGTCTATCCATGTAATAGAACAGCATTCAGCATTAAAAAAGAAATTTGAAAATGTTCTAAAATTATTTAGTGAAGATTATTGCACAATTTAGTGAAGATACTAAAAGTCACGGAATTTACAATGTAAAAGGGTGAATTTTATCATGTATTACTTATATCTCAATGAAGCTGTTATATTAAAACATAAATCACATATACAGGAGTTATGCTTTATACCTTATTGTAATTCATTTACATATACTCAGCAGAAGAAATAAGCAAAAAAAGCATTTTTAATAGTAAATAGATCCAAATTATGAACTATTTTTGGCACTCAGTCAAAGCAATAGCAATCTGTTCATTACTGAAGGAAAAACTGGCTTTGTATGGAGAAATTATGTAGTATCGCAAAGCTATGTATATAATATTCTGTTAATGACTTAGGGTGTTTTCAAGGATAGTTTTGGTTTTGTCTTATGCACATACTTCAGAAACTACTTCATAAGATACAACTACGGTGTGTTAATATTTTTCGTTTTAGAGATGGTAGTTCATGGATAATATGTAAATTGTTGAGAGTAATAGTACTAGTAAGAAGAAGAACCTGAATTTTTACCCCAATCTTCTGAGCTCCAAATTCTATACCTTTTGTCTTCTATCGTATGGCCTTCTATAAAAAGGATTACATTTTGTGTTACAAGTTAAGCAATTACCTATTTTTGTAAAATTCTGTGGTCATCCATCCATCCATCCACCCTCCCACTGAGTCTTGAACAAATGCTTGTTGTGCTATACTATAAATTTAGTGGTATAGAAGTCCATGCATGTTCTCCAGGAACTTACAGTCTAGTGGAGGAATTTAAGTCATAGTTTTACTACTAAACCTCGTTTGGCATATACACTGGTCTCAATCAGTATTGATGTGGAAAAGCAATGGAATATTTTTCAGTGCTGGACTTGGGTGTGTGGTAATACCATGTTTTCCTTTGCAATTCATGAGAGCTACCAAGACTTAGGGTTTACCTTCTACATAGGGAATCATTGTGTTTGAATTGGAAAGAAGGGCTATTATCATTTAAGAGGAACTCCTCTCTATCTTGGTCGTTGTCAAGTTTTTGCATTGCTTCCAAATATCCTGGTCACTATGGAATGAGTGACTCATGATCTCTATCCTGGAGCCCTTGGCTGACCAAGTATGGCCCTGTATGAGAGTTCTGTATAGTTCATTTGTTTTTAAGCTTTCTTATATATGGGATGAATACTTCATGTGTAAAACAGAAAACATTACCCCCATTTTACATATGTCCAAGGCTTTTAGACAACAGTTAATATTTGACAACAGCAAGTGAGACAGGAGTTTTGACTTTAAGGTTAGTAAACGTTCTACCCCAGGTTTCCGCCTTTGAGACAGGCATTCTGCGAAACTTTGTTCCCTTGAACAGAATCAACTTGCTAGGATAACATCTTGTTCTCTGCACAGGGAGATGATGGCTGCTCCTTATGTTTTCAGCAGGCTGAGGTACCCCCAGCTCGTTCATTGGAGGCAGGCATTCTTCTTTTATAATCCAGATTCTATTCTTCATATTTCTCGTATGTAAAATGCGAACAGTATCAGTATTCATTTCCTCGGGTTCTGATGAAGACTAAAGGAGACCATGCATATAAAGTGCTTAGCAGAGGCCCTGACAAATAGCATAACACTTGCTATTAAGCTTTCATTATTACTGTTGTCATTGTTATTATTTGTCTAGAGGCCACGGTGAAACTGACTTGCATTTTGTTTTATCACTCTGTTTATTTTTTAAGGATTTTAATAAAAATCTTAACACATGTATATGAGAAAATTAAAAAGGGTCCACAGTGAAAGTTAAATCTTCTGCCAACACAGACTTTTTGTTCCCCAGATCCCTCTGGGGACAACCTCTGTTACCAGAGTCTGGCATCTTTCTGAAATGTGACAGATGCACACATGCATTTGATACATCTTATACATGCATGCTATGCACAGTTTTGCATCTTTTTTTTTCTTAGCAATGTCACTTTGAGAACATTTCCTGTCAGTACAAACAGAATACGGTTTCTCTGATTCAGTAAATTAAATCAGTAAATTGCTTCACTGAGGAACATTTAGGTTGCTTATAGACTTAACTAATACCAGCAACACTGAAATAAACACTTTTCTACTTATTTCCTCGTGCATGTGTCTGTAGGGTGAATCTCTTGAAATGGAATTGCTGGATTGGTTGACTTAAGAACTATTAATTTTAGTAGACATTTCCATATTACCTTTCAAAGAGATTATACTGATTTACTTTCTTACTAATAACTCCCCCCATACCAACTTTATAATCTCTGTCAGTAAGATAAATATAAATGGAAAGCCCATTACAGTTTTAAAATGCATGTTAAAAATTATGACAAATAGGCCAGGCACAGTGGCTCACACCTGTAATCCCTAGCACTTTGGGAGGCTGTGGTGGGCAGATCACGAGGTTAGGAGTTTGAGACCAGCCTGACCAACATGGTGAAATCCCATCTCTACTAAAAATACAAGAAAATTACCTGGGCGTGATAGTGCACGCCTGAATCCCAGCTAGTCAGGAGGCTGAGGCAGGAGAATCACTTGAACCTGGGAGGCAGAAGTTGTGGTGAGCTGAGATTGCGCCACTGCACTCCAGCCTGGGCAACCGAGCGAGATTCTGTCTCAAAAGAAAAAAAAAAATTATGACAAATAGTAAGCGTGTTTTCATGTGTTTAAAAGCAAAATGTATTTTTCTGTGAAATTTCTGTCCTTGTCCTCTGCCTATTTTTCTAATGAATTCTTATTTATTTAGATACACTCTTTACATCTATAGGTAGCAGATTATGTTATCTTGGAAGTATTTTATTTCCTGTTTGTCTTATGTTTATGACTTTATGAACATTTTTATGTGCAGAGGTTTTTAACTCGTACGTGATCAAATGCATTCATTTATTAATGGCCTCTAGGTTTTATGTCTTTCTTAGAGAGATCTGCTGAAATTTATGATTACAGGAATACCTCATTTTATTGTGCTTTGTTTTATCGTGCACCGCAGATGTTATGCTTTTTACAAATTGAAAGTTCATGGCAACTCTGCCTGGAGCAAGTCTTTCGGCACCATTTTTCCAACAGCAAGTGACAACTTCATGTCTCTCTGTGTCACATTTTTGAAATTCTTAGAATATTTTAATATGACAATATTATTATGTCATTATGGTAATCTGTAAACAGTGATCTTTGATGTTACTCTTGTAATTGTTTTGGCTGCGGTGAGCTGTGCCCATATAAGATGGTGAACTTAATTATAAATGTTGTGTATGTTCTGACTGCTCTCTTCTGTCCTCCTGTATCCCTCCCTCTCCTTGGACCTCCCTATTTCCTGAGACACAACAGTCATGAAATTAGGCCAATTAATAGCCCTACAATTGTCTCTGAGTGTTCAAATGAAAAAATGAGTCACGTATCTCTTCACTTTAAATCAAAAGCTAGAAATGCTAAACTTACTGAGAAAGACACGTTGAAAGTCAAGATAAGCCTAAAGCTAAGGTCTCTTATGCCAGTTAGCCAAGCTGTCAATGCAAAGGAAAAGTTCTTGACAAAAAGTAAAAGTACTACTCCAGTGAACATACAAATGATAAGAAAGTGGAACAACCTTGTTGCTCATGTTGAGAAAGTTTTAGGGGTCCAGATTGGAAAAATGAAATTAGTCACAGTATTCCCTTAAGCCAAAGCCTAGTCCAGAGCAAGACCCTGACTCTCTTCCATTCTATAAGGGCTGAGAGAGATGAGGAAGCTACAGAAGAAAAGTGTGAAGATAGGAGAAGTTGGTTCATTAGGTTTAATAAAAGAAGCCATCTCCATAATGTAAAAGTGCAAAGTGAGGCAGTGAGGGCTGATGAAGAAGCTGCAGAAAGTTTTCCAAAAGATCTAGCTAAGATCATTGATGAAGGTGACCACACTATACAACAGGTTTTCTGTGCAGATAAAACAGCCTAAACAGCCTTATATTGGAAGAAAATATCATCTGGGACTTTCACAGCTAGAGAGAAGAAGTCAATGCCAGGCTTCAAAGTTTCAAAGGTCAGGCTGACTCTCATTTTAGGGGCTAATACAGCTGGTGACTTTAAGTTGAAGCCAATGTTCATTTGCCATTCTGAGAATCTTAGGGCCCTTAAGAATCATGCAAAAACTATTTTGCCTGTGCTCTATAAATAACACAATAAAACCTAAATAACACACATCTGTTTACAACATGGACTAAAGAAAACTTTGAGACAACTTTTGAGACCTACTGCTCAGAAAAAAGATTCCTTTCAGAATATTTCTTCTCATTGACAACGCACCTAGTCACCCAAGAGCTCTGATGGAGATGCACAAGGAGATTAATGTTGTTTTTATGCCCATGCTGCTAACACAACATCTATTCTGCAGCCCATGGATCAAGGAGTCATTTTGACTTTAGGTCTTATTATTAAAATAATACATTTCACATAACTCTAGCCATAGAAGTGATTCCTCTGATGATCTGGGCAAAGTAAATTGAAAACCTAAAATGATTCATCATTCTAGATGCCATTAAGGACATTTGTGATTCACGGGAGAAGGTCAAAATATCAACATTAACAGGAGTTTGGAAGAAGTCGGTTCCAAACATGGATGACTTTGAAAGGCTCAAGACTTCAGTGGAAGAAGGAACTGTAGATGTGGTAGAAATAGCAAGAGAGTTACAGTTAGAAGTGGTGTCTGAAGATGTGACTGGGTTGCTGTAATCTCATGATAAAACTTCAACCAATGAGAAGCCGCTTCTTATGAAGAAAGAAAGAAAGAAAGAAAGTGGTTCCTTGAAATGGAATTTTCTCTTGCTGAAGATGCTGTGAACATTGTTATAATGACAGTAGAGGACTTAGGACATTCCCAAGACTTAGATGATAAAGCAGCAATAGGGTATAAGAAGATCTATTCCAATTTTGAAAGAAGTTCTAGTGTAGGTAAATGCTATCAAATAGCATCACATACTAAAGAGAAATCTTTTGTGGAAAAAAGAGTCAATCCGTGCAGCAAACTTCATTGTTGTCTTGTTTTAAGAAATTTCCATAGCTACTGCACTTGTTAGCAACCAACACCCTGATCAGTCAGCAGCCATCAACATTGAGACAACACCCTCCAGCAGGTTAATAACTACAACTTTTTTTTTTTTTTTTTGAGTCAAGGTCTTGCTCTACCTCAGGCTAGAGTATAGAGATGTAATCTTGGCTTACTGCAGGCTTGAACTCCTGGGTTCAAGCAATTCTCCCACCTTAGCCTCCCTAGTAGCTGGGACTACAGGGGTGTACTACCACGCCTCACTAATTTTTTTTTTTTTTTTGTATTTTTGGTAGAGATGAGGTTTCACCATGTTTCCCAGGCTGGTCTTGAACTCCTGGGTTCAAGTGATATGCCCACCTCGGCCTCCTAAAGTGCTGGGATTACAGTGTGAACTACCACGTCCGGCCTAAAGTATGTAAGTTTTAAAGATGTAATGCTATTGCACAAATAATAGACTATAGTATAGTGTAAATATAACTTTTTATATGTGGTGGGAAACCAAAAAATTCCTATCACTTGCTTTATTGTGACAACTTGCTTTCTTGCAGTGGTCTGGAACTGAACACGCAATATTTTCGAGGTATGCATCTATTTTATTTTGTTTTCTTTTTAATTTTTGTGGGTATGTAGTAGACGTATATATTTATGGGGTACATGAGATGTTTTGATACAGGTATGCAATATAGGGTGTGCATCTCCTCAGGCGTTTATTCTTTGAGTTACAAACAATCCAATTACACTCTTTAAGTTATTTAAAAATGTACAATTAAGTTATTATTGACTATAGTCACCCTGTTGTGCTATCAAAAAGTAAGTCTTATTCATTCCTTCTAATGATTCGTTTTTGTACCCATTAAGCATCCTCCCCTCCCCATCATCCCTCCAGTACCCTTCCCAGCCTCTGGTAACCATCCTTCTACTCATGTTTTTAATTTTTTCTCTCTCTCTTGTTAAGGAAGTACCCCCATGCATTTATCACCTTTCTTAGATTCATTTTCTTTATAAAAATATTTTATAATCTGTACTTCTCTTTTTATCTTCTGAAATACTTTAAATATATTTTAGTTATCTGTTCTTGCATTGTTTAAACCATCTGGGAACAATTTGGTCTTAATGTCCTCTCGGGAGAGTGATTGTTTCGACAAATACCTGTTTCTGGGATGGTGACTAGACTGTGCATATCTTCTATACCTTCTGAAGTAAAGTTTGGTGGTATGGATTGTTCTAGAAAATCATTTACCTTTCCATTTAGCTAAATCTTTATTAATAGAGTTGAGCAAAACAGTATTTTATCATTCTTTGTTACTCACAGTGTATATTAAAAAGTCATTGTTGTTATTTTCTTAATTGGATTTGGTTATGTTTTATCTGGTTTACTGCTATTTACCCCACAAAGAAACAGGTTTTTAAATTTGGTAGTCCTACTAGTTTGTAATTTTCTATTTTATTAATTTGTGCATTTACATTTTTTCTTTTTACTTATTACCTTGGGTTAATTTGTTGTTCTTTATCTAACTTTCAGATAGACGCTTTTATTTATTTACATTCTTTCTTTTTGAGTAATGCAATTATGTATTAATTTTCTTTTGGCCGTTGTTGTAGCTAAATCCCAAAAGTTCTGTTATATGTTTTATTATTGTAATTTTCCAGTCATTTATTTTATTTTCTTTTGATTTACACATGATTTCAAGCAGTCTACTATTTAAAACTTTTTTTAATAGAATGGAAGATTTTATTAATTAAAGTTTAAAATTTAAAACTGTTTTGCCTCGTCAAAAACTTTCCGGGATTATTTATTCCTTTTGAAATTTATTAAGGTTTTCTTGCATCTTAATGTGTATTAATTTTGCAAATCTTTCACAGACCCTTCGAAGAAAACTTTCTATTTTCTTTTGAGGGCATTAAGTTAGTCATGAAGTAATAGCTTTAAATTGTTAGTTTTGTAACTTAAATCTTTTATATCCTCACGTTATCTATATTACCTAATATGTACTGAAAAGGTGAACTAAAATACGTAAGTATGTATTATTATATTTCTTTTTTTGTTCTTATATTCACATTAGGTTTTGCTTTATGAATTTGAATTCCATACAATTTGGGTTCATTAAATATTTTACATATTCAGTAAATAGTGTAAGAATTTTTTATTTTATAATAAATTTATTTTAATAAGGCACCTATTTTGTCAAGTTTAATGCATTTTGTTCTGAATTGAACTTTCTTATTATTTATAACCGGTCTCTACTTTTTTTGGTCTGCATTTTTCTAGTTTGTTGCCCATTCTTTTCTTTTAAACTTTTCTGCTTCTCTTCCTTCTAGACATACCTCTTAAATATAGCACATAAGCATTTATTTTGTGAACTAACCTGAGTTCTTTCCTTTTCGTAGCAAATTTATTCTAACCTCATATTTTCATTTGCCAGTGTTTTTCTCTGTTCTGTATTGTTATATAACTTATCTAGTAATAACTGTTATTTTAGTGCATTTTAAAATAAATCTTTCAGTATGTTCTTTATTTTGTTTTCTGCATGTTTACATGTCCACTGTCAGCCTAGTCTCAGGAACAGGGTGAAAGGACTTCCCAAAAGGGGAATGAATGTCTGCCCAGTAGTCTAGGACAGCAGGGTGGAGCCCATGTCCTTACAATTACGCTTTAACTACTTATTTTCCTAAACAAAACTTACGACCTCATTTGAGCTCTCAGGGAACAAATGATCATATAAATCTGTAATACAATTTTTACTATTTGAGATACTGACAGATATGATGGTCAAGAAAAACCCAATTCCTGCGACTCTTCCTATGTCACCATTTTCTGCTTGATAAATGAGGGTATTAAGCTACAGAGCATCTAAGGTTTCTTTCCAGCTCTTTTCTGTAATTTTTCTGATGTAGCAGGTACTTTTATTGTGTCTTTACATTCCTTTAGCCTCAAACAATACGAAATACTTAAAATCTTGTTTTCAAAATGCAGCATATAAGAAAATGCACAAATCATATTTCAGCTTAATGAATCATCACAAAATAATTGCAGCCGATACAAGTATCACGAAAGTGGGGAAACAAAATATTCTGTCGCTATAGAAGTCTTTTCATATCCTATCAAAATGTAAAAGCTATCCTGACTCTATACGTCACAGATTAGTTTTCTCCGATTTTTAATTTTATGCAAAAGGAATTATACAGCATCAGTTATTTTAGTGTCTGACATCTTTTGTTTAATGTTATATTAATTGAGATTCACTTACGTTGTTGTATATAGCTGTAATTTTAAAAAATGTTTTATAGTATAAAATTCCAATGTATATATATCACAATTTATTTAACCTATCATTGACAGAAGCTTCTTTTCCCCAGTTTTTTTTTTTTTTTTTTACTATTGCATATCACTTAAATGCTTCCACACATCTTATTGTGTAGATATGCACTCATTTCATTTAGCTATACATCTAGGAATGACATTTCTGCATTATTGAGGTTATATTGTTTAACCATGAAAAATAATGCTAATTAACCCAACAGAAGACTATAGTTTCCAGTGGATTTTATATCTTCACCATAATTATGTTGTCAGAAGTTTTAAGTTTTAGTCATTCTTTTGAATGTGAAATTGCATCTCATTGTGATCTTAGTTTGCTTTTTTTCTGATTATTAATGAGCGTTTTCGTGTACTTTGACTTTTTGAATATTTTCTTGAAGTGCCTATCAATTTTTTTGCCATTTTCTATGAAGTTGTTTGTCTTTTTCTTATTAATTTGCAGAGGTTCTTTTATATATTCTGAATATGAGCCCTTTGTTAACCATAGATATAACAAAAATGGAACTACCATATGATTTAGCAATCTCTCTACTGGGTATTTAGCCAATGGATAATAAATCAGTATTCAAAGAGATACGTGCACTTCCATGTTTATTGAAGTATCTTCATAATAGTAAAGATATGGAATCAACCCAAGTGTCCATCAATAAATGAAGGACTAAAGAAAACGTGGTATATGTACACACAATGGAATATTATTTGGCCATAAAAAATAAAATCATGCCATTTGCAGCGTCATGAATGGAACTGGAGGGAATTATGTTAAGTGAGATAAGCCAGGCACAGAAACACAAATACCACATGTTTTCACTCATATACGGGAACTAAAAAGCGATGCCATAGACATAGAGAATAGGGTGATAGATAACAGAGACTGTGAAGGTTGGGTGGGTTGGAGGGGGTATGAAGAGAAGTTCATTAATGGACACAACATACAGTTAGAAGAGATAAGTTCTGATGTTTGATAGCAGAAAAGAATGACTATTCTTAGCAACAACATCTTGTGTATTTCAAAGTAGCTAGAAGAGAGGACTTGATGTGCTACCAACACATAGAAATGATAAATACTCAAAGGGATGGATATCCCAAATATCCTGATTTTATTGTGACACATTCTGTGCATGTAACACTCACGTGTACTTCAGATATACATAAAACTTTAATCAATTTTAAAACTAAGAAAAGCCTATATTTTCATTTTTTTGTGGTTGGTGCTTTTTACATCCAATCAAAGACATTCATTAGATACAAAAGAAATCTGGAGAGGGGAACTTTAAGCAACTCAGTGGTTAGGCTCAGTTTCCCAAGGAGCTAGACACCAAAGCTTCAATGAAGAAAGGAATAGACATTAGACAGGACAGGCTAGGAAAGGGGGCAGGCCTACCAGTCATCAGGGCCATATGAGCAATGGTGTGCATTGGGTGCTGTGAATCCCAGAATGACTAATAATGCTCAGCATTAAACTCTTTCAATTGGGGCCCTCCCTGTGTTAGTCTCTTAAAAAAAGTTTCGCCCTCAATTTCTTTATGCCCAGCTCACAGGACTGTTGTGAACAGATGGGTTAAGTTAGTATATGCCAAAATAATGTGCAAAGTGCAGAGCAAAATAAAAATTAAGTTTTGGATTTTTTGAGGCAGCTAGTGACAGGGAAGGAACACAGACGCTGAAATTAGTGGACGGAATTAAAATCACTGGTGATTTAACAGCTGAATTATCTTGGGGAAAATTAGCATTTCAAAGTATTATCTGTGAAGTAATGAACAACTAAAACATCTCCTTCAAAAGAAAAGTACATATATACGTTCTTTTAAACTGTTAAACCTTTTAAAATATGACTTTGTCATCCATCTTTATTCATGTTTTTTTCCTAAAGCTATAAAATAAAAAAAAAATCAGAATGACCATCATTTGTTTATAGAATCTGATTAATGTGTGTTTGGTTTCAATGTTTCAATCCTATGTATATTCATGAAAATAAGAGAGGAGAAAATTGCTTCCTGCCCAACATATTCCAGTGAGGATTTTGATAAGCAGAACAATCATTTAATTGGTACATTTCTATTTCTACCAGTGTCAGGCTGGGACAAGAGGCTCCTTATGCAAATCAATAGGATTGGGGAAATGGATGTGGATTTATGGATTGCCCAATGATAAATCAACATATTTTTCTTACCTTGGGATCTCAGCTTGAAGAGCAAGGACAAAGACACTGGTTCCAAAATGAGACAAAAGAGAAGGGAATGGGCCTGGTTGAACTGATAATATTCTAATATAGTGATTGCTGCTATACATGAATATAGCAGAAATACTGTTGTGTATTGCTATGGACTAAATTATGTCTCCCCCAAGTTCCTATGTTGAAGCCCTAACCCCCAGTATGACTGTATTTGGAGATAGAACTTTTAGGAAGTAATTAAGGCTAAATGAGGTCATATAGGTGGGGTCTGATTCTGATAGGATTGGGGATCTTATTAGAAGAGAAGGATTCATTCTCTCTCTCTCCACTTCTTCAACACAAGCACTGAGGAAAATTCATGTGAATGCACAGCAAAAAGGTGTCTGTCTGAAAGCCAGTCAGAGAGCCCATACCAGGACCTGACCATGCTGGCACCCTGATCTTAGACTTCCGGCTTCCAAAAGCATATGAAAATAAATTTATATTGTTTATACCACCTAGTATGGTATTGTTACGGAAACCTGCACAGACTAAGACATACATGGCTAGCACTCTGTTATTCATGTATCCAGCAAATATTTATTTTTGTGAACATAGCCTGTGCGAAATACTGTACTAGCTCCTGGGTTAACAAAGGCTGTTAGAACATAGTGTTTGCTTTCCAGTGATTTAGAGGTTAATAGGTTGACTTGCAGGTCTGACTCAATTTAAGTCTTACAAGTCAGACTTACAATAAAAGTAAAATCAAAGAAATGGGCATATACAGGAGAACATATTTTGCATATTTTGGTGTTCCTGGATGTAGCAGAGGATGCTTATTTTAAGAGATGACATTAAATTGATTTATGGCATTCCAAGCAGAATAATAGCATGTGAAAAGGCTAGAAGGGAAATGGGAACTTTGAAGAAGTCTAAAGTAGTGTGTACACATGGAATATAGGATGGTAAGGGAAATGGCAGGAAGGAAGACTATCAATGGAAACATGGAAGGACCTGCCATGAACTCTATATTAATCTAGGCTCACAAGGTGGATTTTAAGAATTTATTATTTCAAGGAGAACTACAAACCATTGCTCAGTGAAATAAAAAAGGACGCAAACAAATAGAAGAACATACCATCATCATGGATAGGAAGAATTGATATCGTGAAAATGTCCATATTGCCAAAGGTAATTTATAGATTTAATGCCATCCCCATCAAGCTACCAATGAGTTTCTTCACAGAATTGGAAAAAAACTGCTTTAAGGTTCATATGGAACCAAAAAAGAGCCCTCATTGCCAAGACAATCCTAAGTCAAAAGAACAAAGCTGGAGGCATCACGCTACCTGACTTCAAACTATACTACAAGGCTACAGTAACAAAACAGCATGGTACTGGTACCAAAACAGAGATATAGACCAATGGAACAGAACAGAGTCCTCAGAAATAATACCACACATCTACAGCCATACATCTACAGGTTTTTGACAAACCTGAAAAAAACAAGAAATGAGGAAAGGATTCCCTATTTAATAAATGGTGCTGGAAAAAATTGGCTAGCCATAAGTAGAAAGCTGCAACTGGATCATTTCTCTACTCCTTATACGAAAATTAATTCAAGATGGATTAGAGACTTAAATGTTAGACCTAATACCATAAAAACCCTAGAAGAAAATCTAGGTAGTACCATTCAGGACATAGGCATGGGCAAGGACTTCATGTCTAAAACACCAAAAGCAACGGCAGCAAAAGCCAAAATTGACAAATGGGATCTAATTAAACTAAAGAGCTTTTGCACAGCAAAAGAAACTACCATCAGAGTGAACAGGCAACCTACAGAATGGGAGAAAATTTTTGCAACCTACTCATCTGACAAAGGGCTAATATCCAGAATCTACAAAGAACTCAAACAAATATACAAGAAAAAAACAAACAACCCCATCAAAAAGTGGGCAAAGGATATGAACAGACATTTCTCAAAAGAAGACATTCATACAGCCAACAGACACATGAAAAAATGCTCATCATCACTCGCCATCAGAGAAATGCAAATCAAAACCACAATGAGATACCATCTCACACCAGTTAGAATGGCAATCATTAAGAAGTCAGGAAACAACAGGTGTTGGAGAGGATGTGGAGAAATAGGAACACTTTTACACTGTTGGTGGGATTGTAAACTAGTTCAACCATTATGGAAAACAGTATGGCAATTCCTCAAGGATCTAGAACTAGATGTACCATATGACCCAGCCATCCCACTACTGGGTATATACCCAAAGGATTATAAATTATTCTACTACAAAGACACATGCACACGTATGTTTATTGCGGCACTATTCACAATAGCAAAGACTTGGAATCAACCCAAATGTCCATCTGTGACAGACTGGATTAAGAAAATGTGGCACATATACACCATGGAATACTATGCAGCCATAAAAAAGGATGAGTTTGCGTCCTTTGTAGGGACATGGATGCAGCTGGAAACCATCATTCTTAGCAAACTATCACAAGAACAGAAAACCAAGCACCGCATGTTCTCACTTATAGGTGGGAACTGAACAATAAGATCACTTGGACTCAGGAAGGGGAACATCACACACCGGGGCCCATTATGGAGAGGGGGGAGGGGGAAGGGATTGCTTTGGGAGTTATACCTGATGTAAAGGACGAGTTGATGGGTGCTGACGAGTTGATGGGTGCAGCACACCAACATGGCACAAGTATACATATGTAACAAACCTACACGTTATGCACATGTACCCTAGAACTTAAAGTATAATAATAATAAAAAATAAAAAATAAAAAAAATAAATTGATGATCAAAAAATGAGGTGGTAAAAAAAAAAAAGAATTTATTCTGAAAGTAAAAATGGACCCTTGGAGATTTTTTTCTTTATGTATTTTGGAGTTACATTGTTAGGTGAATATATATATATATAGTATATTTACATATATACATTATTAGATATACATATCTATTATATATTTTATATATACACATTATATATATAATGTAATGTTATATCTTTGTGATAGGTTGACATATTATTATAAAGTGTCCTTTTGTGTCTCTAGTAACAATTTCTGCCTTAAAGTACATTTTGACTGATATTATTTTAATCACTTGAGATCTTTTTTGGTTACTGTTTCATATTTTCTCCATCTTTTTGTCTTCAATCTGTTTGTGTTTTTGAATCTAAAGTGTGTCTTTTGTAAACAGCATGTGGAATCATGTGTGTTTGTTTTCATTCTGTCAATCTCTGTTTTTTGATATGACTTTAATTCATTTAAATATCATGTAATTGCTGATCAGGTAACATTTATTTCTGTTACTTTGCTATTTGTTTTCTCTTTGTCTTATTTCCGTTTTGCTTTTTCTATTTCTTCATCACTTTCTTAATTTGTGTTAAATCGACTTGTTTTAACGCACCATTTTAATTCACTTGTTATTTCTATTACCGTATTTATTGAGCTATTTGCTTAGTAGTTGCCCTGGGAATTAAAATTAACACCTTAACTGAAAACAATCTAGTTTATATGAATGACAACTTAATTTCAACATATATAAAACTTTGTTCCAAAATAGCTTTTATTTTCCTCTCCTTTGTGATGTTGGCATCATACAAATTATATCACTATACATTTTAAGCTAATCTATACATTTGTGTGGTTATTACATTGTGCAATTAACTTTTAAATCACACAGAAGCATCAAAAATAAAAATAAGTTTGTTTATTTTTAAAATTTTACTTTAGGTTCAAGGGGTACATGTGCAAGTTTTTTACATGAATATCTTGTGTGATGCTGAAGTTTGGGGTACAGATGTTCCTGTCACCTAGTAGTGAGCATAATATCCAATAGGTAGTTTTTTAGCTTATGTTCCCTCTCTCCCTCCCCACTTTTGTAATAGCAAGCATCTACTTTTTCACCTTTACATCCATGTGTACTGAGTGTCTAGCCCCCACTTATAAGTAAGAAGATGTAGTGTTTGGTTTTCTGTTCTTGCACTAATTTGCTTAGGATAATGACTTCCAGGTGCATCCATCTTGCTGCAAAGGATATGATTCCATTCTTTTTTATGGGTGCATAGTATTGGATGATGTATATGTGCTACATTTTCTTTATCCAAAACACCACTGATGGGCACCCAGGTTGATTCCATGTCTTTGCTACTGTGAACAGCACTGTGATAAACATATGAGTGTGCGTGTCTTTTCAATAGAACCATTTATTTATTTATTTATTTTTGGCAATATACCCAGTAATGGTATTGCTGGCTTGAATGGTAGCTCTGTTTTAAGTTCTTTGAAAAACTGCCAAACTGCTTTCCACAATGGCTGTACTAGTTTATATTCCTGCCAACGGTGTATAAAGCATTTCCCTTTACTACAACCTCACCAGCATCTGTTATTTTTTTAACTTTTAAATAATTGACATTCTGACTAGTGTAAGATGATATCTTATTTTGGTTTTGATTTTCATTTACCTAATGATTAGAGAAGATGAACACTTTTTTCATATTTTTTGGGCTACTTGTATGTCTTCTTTTGAAAAGTGTCTGTTCATGCCCTTTGCTCATGTTTTTAAGTGAGTTTATTTTTTTCTTTGCTTGATTTAAATTCCTTGTTGATTTAAAATGTACCTTTAGAGATATTTTTCTTCATTTATTTTGGAGCTTCATTGTTAGGTGAATATATATATTTATATAA
>NW_016807218.1:933043-960899 GCF_001698545.2 Rhinopithecus bieti | reverse complement strand
TTTTCTTCATGTATTTTGGAGCTTCATTGTTGTGTGAATATATATATATATATAAAATATATAATTACATATATACATTGTTAGATATACATAACATATCTATTATATATTTATATATACATTATATATATACACACATAATGTTGATTTAAATTCCTTGTATTTTCTATATATTAGATTTTTTCAGATGATTTAAATTTCTTGTATTTTCTGGACATTAGATTTTGTCAGATGATTTAAATTCCTTGCATTTTCTGGATATTAGATTTTGTCAGATGCATAGTTGGTGAATATTTTCTCCCATTCTGTGGTTGTCTTTTTATTCTGTTGATAAGTTATTTCACTGTGCAGGAGGACGTTAGTTAGCTCTCACTTGGCAGTTCTTGTTTTTATTGCAATTGTTTTTGGGGACTCAGCCATAAATTATTTGCCAAGCCAGTGTTGAGAAGGGCATTTCCTAGATTTTCTTCGAGGATTTTATAGTTTGCAGTCTTATGTTTAAATCTTTATTCCATCATGAGTTAATTTTTGTACATGACTGATATGGTTTGGATCTGTGTCCCTGCCCAACTCTCATGTTGAATTGTAATCCCCACTTTTGGAAGTGGGGCTTGGAGGAGATGACTGGATCATGGTGGTGTATTTCTCATGAGTGCTTTGGTACCACCTCCTTAGTGCTGCTCTTCTGATAGTGAGTTCTTGTGAGATCTGGTTGTTTAAAAGTGTGTAGCACCTCCACCCTCTCTCTTGCTCCTACTCCAGTCATATGATGTGTGTGCTCCCCCTTAACATTCCTTCATGATTTTAAGTTTCCTGAGGCCTCCCAGAAGCTGAGCAGAATGCCAGCCTCGTGATTTCTTTAGAAGGATGGGGGAATTGTGAGCCAATTAAACTTTTTTTTTTTTTTAAAGTTTACCTAGTCTCAGCTATTTCTTTATAGCAGTGCGAGAATGGACTAATACAGATTGGCACTGAGGAATGGGACATTGCAATAAAGGCATCTGAAAATGTGGAAGCAGCTTTGGGACTGGGTGACAGGCAGAGGTTGGAAGAATGTGGAGGGCCCAGAAGAAGATAGGAAGATGAAGGAAAATTTAGAACTTTCTAGAAACTTGTTGAGTAATTGTGACCAAAATGCTGATAGTGATATGGATGGAGATAGCCAGGCTGATGACCTCTCAGATGAAGATGAGGAACTTATTGGGAACTGCAGTAAAGGTCACTTTTGTTATGCTTTAGCAAAGAACTTGGCTTCATTTTGCCCCTTCTTTAGAAATCTGTGGAACTTGAAACTTGACAGTGATGATTTATGGTATTTAGTGGAAGAAATTTCTAAGAATCAATGCATTCAAGATGTGGCCTGGGTATAATATTTCTTATAAAGCAGGGCTTCCAGGGTGGTGTTCTGTATGGTTTTGTTTATTTAGGAATGTCTTAATTTTACTTTATTTTTTGAAACACAATTTTGGGAAAATAGAATTCTTAGTGGACATTCTTTTTCTTCCAGCACAGTGATTATATCATCCTGCTGACTTTTTGCCACCATGTTTTCTGATAAGAAATCCACTTTTAATCTTATTGAAGATCCTTGCATGTGATGAGATGTTTTTCTTTTGACACTTGCAAGAATTTCTATTTGTTTTATCTTTTAACAGTTTGACTATGATGTGTCAAAATGTGTATCCTTTTGAATTTATCCTATTTGTGATTTGTTGAGATCCTTGGGTGTGTAGTATTTTTCTTTCAACTTGAAAAGTTTTCAGTCATTTTTTCTTCAAATTTTTCTTCTCCATTGTCTATTATCCTTTTGGGACTCCCATTATAGAGATGTTAATATGCTCGATGATGTCCTACAGATCCATTAATCTCAGTTCACATTTCTTCATTACATTTTTTTCTTTTCCTCACGCAGGACAATCTCAAGTAATTTATCTTCAAGTTAACTGGTTATTTCTTCTGAGAGCTCAAATATTGTCTTGAGTCTTCCTAGTACATTTTTTATTTCAGTCAGTCTGCTTTTCAACTTCAGAATTTCTACTTGGTCATTTTTTATATATTTTCCCTTTGGTTGTCTCTATTTGGTGAGCCATTATTCTTCTTATGCTTTCCTTTATTTCTTTAGATATGTTTTTGTTTAGTTATTTAAACATATTTAAAATAAATGATTTAAAGTCTTTGTCTAGTAAGGTCAACATCAGGGCTTCCTCAGAACAGTTGCTATTGCCTGTCTGTTTATCCTGGGTATGAGCCATATTTTGTTCTTTCTTTTCATGAACTTAATTTTGGTTGAAAACTAGATTGACATAATAAAGCATAGTAACTTTGGTAATAAAATTTCCTCACAGTTTATTATTATTGGTTCTATTTATAGTAGTTATTTTTGCTGTTGCTGCTTGTTTAGTAAATTTCCTGTACTAATTCCACAAAGTCCATATTCTTTGTTGTGTGCAGTCATGGAAATCTATTTGATTAGCTTCATGGTCAGCTAATGATTTGAAAGAGATTACCTTAAATGCCTTAAATCAATAAATAGCCTCTTAACTAAAAGGTTCTGTGTTTTTATTGGCAGGTGGCTTATAAGCCCTGGCAGTTGACAACACTACCTGCTTGCAAATAGCCTTTAAGGTCAACTAGAGGTGACAGATTGTTACCAGTGGCAGGTATCTGAGTTACTGGTGGCAAATCCATACAGGTCTGCATTAACCTCATTTATTGCCTCCTCAGAAGAAAGAATTTAACTGAGGGGCATAAGACAGAAGAGACCAAAGTGAGTTTCAGAGCAGGAGTGAAAGTCATTTAAAAAGGCTTTACAAAAGGAAAGAAAGGAAAATTCACTTGGAAGAGATCCAAGTGGGCACCTGAAGGTTAAGTGTCATGTTTAACCGTGATGTTAGGACTTTATAGGCTGACATCTTTCCCATGATTCTTCCCTTAGGGTGGGTTGCCTGTAGGTGCAGTGCCCTCCTTACCCTTGGGAGGAGAGCACATGGTGTGTTTAGAAAGTAGTATGCGTGTCCATCTAAGACTTTCTTCCCATTTCTGGGAGAGTGCCCTTGAAAGGTCATACTTTGCCATTTTGTCTCTTGAAGTGCATGTCCAGGAAGTTGTTTCTCCCTGGCATCTTCATTCAATTAACACTTTAATGTGAATAGCTGTGAATCGTCAGGAGCTTGTCTCTCCATGGTGCCCTGGCTCCTGCTGCTGAATTATCATTTTTAGAGAGGCAGTGTGATCATTGTCAAACCATCACCTCACAGTCCTAGTTGGTGGAGCAGAAGAGCCTGCGCCTGCGCTGCTCATGCCTGTCTAACTACCCTTAACAAGATTAGGAATCTGCATATGGAAGGTGCCAGAAATATATTGGAGCTTTTCAAAGGCCCTATGAAGTTTTCAGTTTCCAGATTTTTATTTTAAGGATTTTGTCCATTCTCATGCTTGCTCCAACTGGTTATGCTGCTTCAGGAAGCTGTAATGTTAAACGATTGCCTCTGATTATTTTCAACAAATACCATGAGAGTATGTTCTTTTCTACTGGGTGAGCTCTGAGTCAGTTCAAATAAAGATAAGCCCTGTGAATGAGGCTTTTCCAGATCTTTCCCAGATACTTCAAATAGTGACAATTTTCTGGGAACAGGGCTTTATCTCAAGCTTCAAGCCAATTTTGCCTCCTCTAGTGGCTCCTAATCTGTTGGTTTTCACAGCTCCAATGGTGTGAGTCTCTTAGTTTTCAAGGTTACTGTGGAACTTGGAAGAAAGTGATGAAAATAGGGCAAGTTAAAATTTATAAAGCTCTCTATTCTTAACAGGATTCAGCAGTTTTTCATGAATAAACATTCGTCGAATTGTTGCAAGGCTTTGGTCAATTTCTAGGCTTCTGCAAACGTTGATTTTGACCTTTTTTTGTTAGTGCTATTATTGCCTGTTTGAAGGAATGTATTTTCAGATGTCCTTATTCTGCCATTCTGAAAGTGCTTCTGTGTACAAAAAGTTTAGCTACCTTTGAAGAGTTTTAACCAGAGGAATGACATAATTGACTTTGTTTTGGTCTAATCACTCTGCCGGCTTTTGGAGAATGGGGTATGAGTGAAAGAGTAAGACACATGCCAAGGCTTGACAGTCATTCAAGGATGAAGTGATGTGGACTTGAACAATACATTGCTGCTAATAAGCACTGCTGTCCTAAATAACTGTGGATAAAAGGTTACCAAAAGACTTTCCCTTACTGCATGAGAATTTGATCTCCATCTAGTTATCTTGTTGAGTTACCCAGTATTCAATAAGAATAAGAATGTCAGCCATGTTATTAAGCAATATTTCTCATCATAACCCCATGAATGGTAATCTGCACACATCTGATCAACATTCCATGGCTTGGATCTTCCCTGAGTGCAGTGCTTCTTGTAACTGGGCACATCTCTGTGATGACCCAGGAAGCCATGTCTATGGAATTGTTGTCTAATACTGGCTCCCATGAGACATAAAATGTTTAAACCAAAGCTCCTATACCTACTTCATGTGCATCTTGTCTCTTGGCATTTGTATCATCATCTGGATAAGGTGAGGGTGTCGAAGAGATAGCTCCCTGTGCAGAAAAAAAAAAAAAAAAAATGCCTGGTGCTATACTGATAACAAACTCTGATTCCTTTCTTATGTCATTACAAGTGAATAGGATGCCATGTGTGGCTGAGGATGGTTTTGAGAGTCTTAATGTTTAGTGATATTAACAAGAAACCATGGTTGGCTTTGCAGACATGCTTTGTGACATGCTTTGGCATTTCAAAGACTGGGAATGGTCTGCATTCTTACCTGCAGCTGGTATGGAATGTGTGCTGCCTTAACACTTGCAAAGTGTTTATAGTGGGTCACATTTTACTTTGCATACCAATCTAACTCATTTTTTTTCATGTGTAATAAATAACATTGTTTTCATTCCAGTATATTCTGGAGGTGAGTAATAATACAATCTCATATTTGTATATGGGTAAAAATTCATTAGATTTGATAATCCCTCAGAGCTTTCAAAGTGCTGTCATAATTATGGTATCATCTTTTTCTCAAACAACACTGAGTTGACATCATTGTCCTTATTTCATACTGTGAAATTCTGGCTCTCAAATGCTCAGTGGCTTGCTCAATGAGTCAGATGATTAACGGCCAATCTGTGATCTGAACCCTGGTCTTCAGCCTTCAATTCGGTGTTCTTTCCACTGCCGTATGAAGCAGCAGAAGTTGTTAGCCATGTCCCCGTGAGTCCTATGCCAGCAGAAGCTAGTCTGAACTGATTTTGTTTTACGTGGTTGTTAGAAAGTGAGACACTCGCCCACAGAGCCAACAGGAAAGCTTGCCAGATCTTCAACCTTCCTGTTGAAAGAGAAAACTCTACTTCCTCATCACTTAACACTCATGTCATAGTTTTGGTGAAGGCCTTGTCACAACTGGCAAAATTATTTTTCAGCTGAAAGCTGCTCATGCATATTCAGAAATGCAAATTAAATGTATGCCCCTAACTGGAAAGAAGTTAATAACCTGTAATAGCTGCCTCTGGCACTCCAGTACTCTTGTGTCTTTACTAAGCAGTGGCAAGAGAGGGTGGTTTCTCATGGAAACCAGTTTTGTCTTTTGATATATGCATACTAATAATATGATGGTTTATATTTTTGATAAAGCTAGTCCTGCTTCCTTCTTGGACTCTTATTCTTTTTCTAAAATTTTAAAGTTTAAAAAATAAACTTGTGATCTTTAATGATAGGATCTTAAGATTGAGATTCATGTTAGAACAATCTCATTTTATTAGATGAGAAACTGAGTCCCAGAGAAGCAAAGCGATTTTTGCAAGGTCACGTAGCCCTACTTGGGAATTCTTTAGCCATCATTTGGTTTTCCTCTCTCTGCTCATTTGTTTTGAAGTTTTGTTGCATTATGATTAATTTACAATAGTTGAGGCCGGGCGCGGTGGCTCAAGCCTGTAATCCCAGCACTTTGGGAGGCCGAGACGGGCGGATCACGAGGTCAGGAGATCGAGACCATCCTGGCTAACACGGTGAAAACCCAGCTCTACTAAAAAAATACAAAAAAAATTAGCCGGGCGAGGTGGTAGGCGCCTATGGTCCCAGCTACTTGGAAGGCTGAGGCAGGAGAATGGCGTGAACACTGGAGGCGGAGCTTGCAGTGAGCTGAGATCCAGCCACTGCACTCCAGCCTGGGCGACAGAGCAAGACTCCATCTAAAAAAAAAAAAAAAAAAAAAAAAAAGTTGAAAACAATATATTGAGGACTGATTATAGAGCACTTACTAGGTCAGCTTTTCAGAATGCTGAGATGCAGAGGTTTATAATTTGATTGAGAAAACAGATAAAAGTTAGCAGGCAAGATGCTTATATATGGGAATAAAGGTATACATATTGTACCTTAGTTGAGTACATTCACTGTGGTTAGTTGATGGAACAAGTACTTGTTTTTTGTTTGTTACATACAATGCAATGTGACATACAATGTTACATAAAATGCAGTGTGACAAATGTGATGGGAAATAATGATGTGAATGAGACATAATCTTTGCCTGCCCTAAACCTGCAATTCAATAAGGCAACTAGCACTTAAGCAAATATGTTAATGACCTGATGTCATTATGCATAGAAGCGTACATACAAGTACATATAGTCAAGAGTATGAATGACCTGGTCCTACACTGTTTACATATCTCCTATTACACCTTTTCTTGATTTCAACCATTCTTCTCTGTCATCCATTCTGGTTAGTTATTCCTCTCTGATCATACCACAGCCTGTATGATGTGTAAACATGTGGATGCTGGAGCTATTGTGCAGGGTTTGTATCCCAGATCTACTGCTTAGTAATTATGGGGCATGAGTTAGCCTTTCTGTTCCTCCATTTCTCCATCTGTGAGTTGGATATAATGGTATTATCTACCTCATAGGGTTTGTGAGGAATAAATGAGTTAGGCCATGCGGAGATTTTAGAACTATTTTTGGCCCACAATCAGCACTAGAAATGAGTGCTAGTATTAATATTGCTGGTATGACCTCAATGTATCTTTCAAGATTTTATTCAAGTGTTATCTTTACCACACATCTTCTCTTTTTAAAAATTATATTTATTTATTTGAGACAGTCTTGCTCTGTCATCCAGGCTGGAGTACAGTGGTCCCATTACAGCTCACTGTAGTCTTGAACTCTTGGGCTCATGTGGTCCTCCTGTCTAAGCCTCCCAAGTAGCTAGGACCACTGGCCCAAGTCAGCATGTCTGAATATTCTTTTTTAGTAGATGAGGTCTATCAGCCTACCCCACATTGGTACTGTGAATGGAGAACAAAAGGACTGAAAAGGCATGATGGAAGGAGAAACAACAGGACATAACGATGGGTGAATCAACAGCCATACAACACTGTTTTATGCCCCTCTCTGCTGAGACCCTCTGCCCCCATGTTTGTTAGTCTCAGCTCTGGGCTCTCTTCAGACTGTGCTCCAGCCCTTGCCTTCTGAAAGCTGACTCTTATCTCTATCTGCTATTGTGAGTCCCTAACCCTGGGTATAATCTCAATCACAGTACTACTACATTGCATTTCTAGGTGTTTTTTCTCTCTCCAAATATTTTTAAGATTATCCAGGATAAGAACCACTGAGGGATGGATACAAAGGACACATAGGTAGAGGAACATTTTTAGTGCATGGAGAAATGTGATGGATTTTGTCATTAGTTTCGATTTTTAGAGCCCTATTTTATTATTAATCAATTAGAAATAAAGAAGAGAAAGAATTTTTAAGAGCCCCAAACAAACAAACAAACAAACAAACAAAAAACCCAATCAATCAACCAATCAAAACATCAAAAACTGCTGCTGGTTCAAGATGGCAGATCTGAAAAATATATTCATTTCCTATTCTTCCTAATATATTTTAAGATAAAAAATCTGGAAGCATAGAAAAAATAAATAAAGTATATCAAAATATAAAGAAAATGTATGCAATGTATAAAATAAACCAGTTAAGAGAATGGATGAAGGTGAAAATTTTACCATGTGAGAAATAACACTGTTTTGGATGACAATAAAGAGTGCATTGATAGAAGAAACTGCAGAGAAAACTGCAGCTATGTAGACCAAATGGAACAAAAAGAGAGTCTAGAAATACATTTATACATTTGTAGTCAATTGGTCTTTGACAAAGATGCCAAGAACACACAATGAGGAAAGCTATAGGATAGATTTTTCAATAAATGTTGATGGGAAAACTGGATATCCACACACACACACACACACACACACACACACAGCCCCAAAACGTATTAAAGATTTTAATGTAAGACCTAAAACTATAGAACTACTAGAAGAAAACATAGGGAAATTCTTCAAGACATCGGTATGGGCAATTATTACTATTTGGATATGATCCCTAAAGCACAGGCAAAACAGCAATGATAGACAAATAGGTTATCATCAAACTAAAAGGTTTCTACATAGTAAAGAAAAAATAGAGTGAAGAGGCAACTTATAGAATGGGAGAAAATATCTGCAAACCATGCATTTGATAAATAGTTTATATCCAAAATATGTAAGGAATTCAAACAATTGAGCAACTGAACAATGAGAAAACAAATAACCTTATTTAACAACTGGGTGAAAGACCTGAAAAGACATTTCTTCAAAGAAGATGTACAACGACCAAGAGGTATATTAAAATGTGCTTAACATCACTAATATTCATAGAAATGCAAATCCAAGCCACAATTAGGTATCACTTCACACGTTTTGGGTTGGCTATTATCAAAATTACAAGAGATAGCGTGTTGATGAGGGTATGGAGAAAAGAGAACCACTGTACACTGTTGGTGGGAATGTAAAATGGTACAGCCATTATGAAAAAGAATAAAACCTCCTCAAAAATTAAAGATAGAACTATCATCTTAAAATAATGAATACTGATTTCCCCAATATTTTGAAAACTACAGAAAATATGCTGTTTAGGCATTCCATATGAAGACAGCAAATGAACCTACTCAGTCAGCCCCATAATTTAAGAGCATGTTTTAGAGTTTTTGAAGCCATCTGAATCAGATCACTTGCTCTGTAGTGGAAGATCCAGAGAGATGTGTGTAACTCAGCACATCCATCTCTACTGTTCTTGCTGTAGTCGTTCAAGAACATCTTACCTGCACTACATGCTTCACTGCTGTAGCTGTATTTTAAAAATATTTCATTTTAAATATTTCATTTTAAAGTCACCAAAATTATCTTCTTAAAATCTAGATCCTAGTGTAATGGGATATTATGTTACCCTGGGATTTGTGACTAAGATTCTAAGTTAGGAGGAATCAAGTATCTCCTGCAGGTTTGCTAAGATATGATATTAGCAGCACTGCTAATGCCAGCCACAATCTCAACATTATCCCCTGCTCCTTCCCAGCCCACTTATGGGGTCTGGAGTGACTCAGTGTCCTGAGATACTGGCTTTGAGGTAGGGAGGCGTAGTGTTGTTTCTTTTCCTCTCATCAGCAGAGGTGCTTTACTCCCACTCTAAAGTAGAGAGAAAGGATCCTCCAAAAGGATTCCTCAGAGCTTTCTGCAAGAAGGAAAGATGGGCACCTTGCTTTCTGTATGGCTGTTGGTTAATCTGCAAAGAGTTGCATCCCCATCCCATTGCTCTCAACTGCAGTTAGCACTGTTCTGTGGGGAGCCTGGAGTATGGGCACATATGTTAACTCAGAGACTAGAGATTTCTGAAGGTGGAAGTGATGGTTGCAGAGCCTCTGGGCACCAGCAGAGTGAGAAAGGACCATGAAATAGGGTGCTTTTGAAGAAGTGGGCTTACATATCCCCTGATCTGGTTTACATATCACCTGATCTCATTTACATGGCTATAGATGCCATTAGAAGAGGAACTTGGTGATTCCTTTGGGTCCACACAAAGGAACAGGGAGGATGAGGAAGTGGCAGGACCCTGGTAATAGCCCAGGTGGCTGCTAAGGGAAAGAGTGCCCCCTTCCCTAAAGAGGCCATTAGGTGTGATTTACTGGCTAGGACAATTCATAAGTACCATCCCAAGCAAGTCAGGCGCACAATCTAGATGGAGATCATCAAATTATTGACCACCAGAGGCTGGAATGACACTAGGGTATAAACAACATCAGACAGTGTGGTAATTCAACCTCTACTATATTTTCCATTATTCTCTTATTTCCCCAACACCAGAGACAGATATAGAAGAGGAAACAAGAGGAGAAAATATTCCCAAACCAACACTCCTTTCATCTCTCCTGCTGTTTCTGTCTGTACCAAATTGGAAGAGGTGACAGAAGGATGGAAAGAATAGAACCTGTATGCCTTGCCCGCTACTTCAAGTCCACTAGGCAAAATATGACTGAGAATAGGAAGGGGTGAAGACCTGAATCCAATGTGAGACTAGAGTTTTCAACTGCACTTAGGAGTTTATAAGTTAACCACAGTGACTGAAAAGTTAGTTGGAAAAAAATGAATTTTCAACAAAGCATGGTTAAACACAGTGATCTGGTGGAAGGAGAATGAAGAGTTTAAGCTTCACATTTCACTTATGCCAGATTGCTTAATTAGCCCCGAGTATACCACTTGGTATGATTTGAATATGTGTTCCCACCAAATCTCATGTTGAATTGCAATCACCAGTGTGGGAGATGGGGCCTCGTAGGAGGAGTTTAGGTCATGGGGATGGATCCTTCATGGCTTGGTGTTATCCTCAGGGTAGTGAATGTGTGGTCTTGAGATCTGGTTGTGGTAAAGTGTGGCACCCCCACCGCCTCCTTCTCTCTTGCTCCTGCTTTTGCCCTGTGACATGCCTGCTCCTGCTTCACCTTCCACCACGAGTAGAAGCTCCCTGAGGCCTCCTCAGGAGCTGAGCAAATGCCAGGGCCGTGCTTCCTGTACAACCTGCAGAACCATAAGCCAATTAAAACTCTTTTCCTTGTGAATTACCCAATCCCAGGTATTTCTTTACAGCAGTGTAAGAATGGACTAACACAACGCTTCTCTGAACCAAGCACTCAGACTATTTTGTAACTTTTTAGTATGGCATTCAGAACATTCTCCGAGCCTACCTTGGGCTTCCTAGCTCTTGTGCCTTTGTTTAAACTGTTTCTTCTGCTTAGAATGAACTTTTCTCTCATGGTCTTATATTCAAGTTCTCTCTAGCCCCTAAGGGGCTATATAGTATTCCATTATAGAATGGGAACATGATTTATTAAACTAACTGCCTCCTTCCCTTTGTGATGAAAACTATCATTTTTAAAATCTGAGATATAATTATATATCATAAAATTCACTCTTTTCAAGTGTACAATTCAGTATCTTAATAGTTGTGCAATCATCACCACTTATATGGTGATTTTCATTACCCTCAAAAGAAACCACATACTTCTCCATGATGTGCTTATTTTACATTGCATGCCTATATCAAAACAAGCAGGGGATACCTGGTAGGTGTATGTATTTATGGGGTAAAAATTAAAATAAAATAAAGTAAAAATGTACCCATTAGCAGTCACTCCTTATTTCCCCTTGCACCCACGCCAGGGAAACCACTAATCTACTTTTTGTTTCTATGGATTTGCCTAATCTGGACATATAAATGGTATCATGCAATATGTATCTGGGATCTTTCATATAGCATAATATTTTCAAGGTTAATTCATGGTACAGCATGAATCAGTATTTCATTTCTTTCTATGGCTGAATAATATTCCATTGTATAGATATATGATATATAAATGTAATCAGTGGTAAAATTCTACTATTTGGAAAGTAAGTCACATTGCTAACATAATCTTCAAATATATATAAAATATATATTAATAAATATTTCGGTGAAGCAAAATAGTTTCTGTAACCATTTATATGTAAAATATGTAATGTATATATATATGTTTTGGTTTGTTTTTATCCTTTAAAATTATCAGTCAGTGGACATTTGGGTTCTTTATACCTTTGACTATTTAGAATAGTATTACTATAAACATTTGTATATACATATATTTAAAAACACTTATTTTTAATTATTTCGGTTATTCACACAAGAGTGGAATTCCTGGGTTACACGATAATTCTATGTTTAACTTACTGAAGCACTGCCAAACATTTTTTCAAAAGTAGCAGCACCATTTTACCTACCCACTTATAAGATACGAGAGTTCTAATTTCTCTATTGTCTTGTCTTTTCTTTTCAGCCTGAATGAATTGCTTCAGTATTTTTGTAGGAGAGACATGTTAGCAATTAATTTCATCAGTTTTTGCTTTTGTGGGGCTGCGTTAAATTTCTTCCTCTTTTTTTTTTTTTTTTTTTTCCCTGAGACAGAGTTTTTTCTGTAGCCCAGGCTAGAGTACACTGGTGTGATCATAGCTTACTGAAGGCTTGAACAACTGGTCTCAAGCGATCCTCCCACCTCAATTTTTCAGAGTAACTGACACTATGGTTACAGAGTAACTGCCACCATGTCAGGCTAATTTTTTATTTTTATTTTTCATAGAGATGGGGTCTCACTATGTATATGCCCAGGCTCATCTCAAACTCCTGAACTCAAGCAATTTTCCCGCCTTGGCATCCCAAAGTGCTGAGATTATAGGCGTGAGCCACTGAGGCAACCCTCTCCTTCATTTTTGAAGGATAGTTTTGCTGAATGTAGAATTCTTGGCTGATGTCTCTTTCTGGATTTTGAGTAATATTTCTTTTCCACTGGCATTTGTGTTTTCGGATGTGAAATTATCTGTTCATCTAATTGAGGATGTCTTGTACATGATGACTTACTTCTCTTTTTCTGCTTTCAAGATGCCTTCTTTGTCCTTGTCTTTTAGTGATTATGATGTGTCTAGGTGTGGTCCTCTTTGATTTCATTCTACATGGAGTCCATAAGTTTCTTGGATGTGTAGGTTAATACTTTTAGAAATCAAATTTTGGAAGTTTCTGACCTTATTTCTTCAAATATTCTCTCTGCCCTTTTCCATCTCTCCTCTCCTGCTAGAACCTCCATTATTCATATGTTGATGCACTTGATGGTGTCCCCCCAGGTCTCTGAGATTTTGTTCAATTTTCTTTATTTTTTGTTTATTTCCTCACACTACATAATCTCAACCGACCTATTTTCAAGTTTGTTATTTCTTCTGCCTTCTCATATCTGCTTTTATGAGTCCCTCTAGTGAATTTTTTAATTTCAGTTATTGTAATTTTCAACTCTACAATTATTTTTTAAAGTTTTCTGTTTCTCCATTGAAAGTCTCTGGGAATCATTGTTCTCACAAACCTTTTTAGTTTTTTGGACATGACTTTACTATAGTTCTTGGACACACTTTAAATAACTATTTAAAGTATTTTTCTAGTAAGTTTACTATCTGAGCTTCCTCAGGGACAGTTTCTATCGACAATATAATGAGACAACTCTGGAATTCAGATTCCTCCACCTCCCCATGGTTTGTTATTATCACAGTTTGTTGTTGTTTTCTCTTTAGTAACTTTTCTTACTAATTCTGCAAAATCTGTTCTTTGTCATGTATGGTCATTGATGTGTCTGCTTAATTAGCTTACTGGTCAGCTAATTATTGAATTGATATTTATTTCAATGCCTGCAATTAATAAGTCTCCCATTCTTTGCAGATCGTCTGTATATGTTTGTTGGAGTATGTCTCCAACACTCAGCCAGGCAGTTTACAACTCCACCTTAGCCAACCCTTCCTGTTTGTGCCAGTTTTCTCCCAAAAAGTTGTACCAATTTCTGTTTCCATCAGCAACTATGATAGTGCCTAAATAACAGTGCTTTTTGACTATAATGAGTTTTTTCAATAGATCTTTTACTAAGTTGTATTATGTGAGAATCTGAGGGAAGAACCACCTGAAAGATTTCTCTTGAAGCCAGTTAGCCCTTTCCCTGAATAACTAATAACAGACTAATAAGTCAAGTAACAAAGGACTGCTTCCCATGTGCTTGGCTCCTCTATGCACAATCAGATTCTTGCTGCAGCACATGTTGTATTAAGAGAACCAGAGTTAAATGGGGGAGAAAAATAACTTACCTTAATAGAGCATCCATCATATTCCAGTTCATACAAATAAACATACGAATATACTGCTTAACAAAACAGAGAAATAAGTGGAAAATTTGAATATCGTGTAATTGATGTTAGTTTAGATCTGTGCACTGAATAAAAACAAAATTTTAAAGCATTTTTCAGGTCATGGATTTTACATGACATGTCCCACTTAGTCCTCACCATAATCCTATGAGATGAGTATGTGCTCTGGATTGAAAACGGATGGGCTCAACCACTCCTCTTCCCATCATAGAGAGTATAACACTGGAAAACCCATTTATCATCTCTAAACCTCATTACCCTCAACTGGGAAATGACAGTTTTAAAAATAGTTACCTCACAGAGTTGTTAAGGAAATTAAACAAAGTAATGCATATAAATCTTGGCATAGAGTAGGAGAGGAATAACCATGAGCTAATATTAATATTGTTACCTTTATTTTTAAAAAAAATTAAAGTTGGGAACCTAAAGCTCAGAGATGTAAAGTGACTTTTTCAAGATGGTTAGCTCAAACAAATAACTGGTTACGTATGATTTGGAACTCAGGTTTATCTTTAGCATATATTCTGCTCTCTTCTGAGTTCTGTGGACAAAATCACTCCAGGTTTTAAAATTTGTGTTTAGGAAGATCACATTGGAAGCATATAGGTGTCCCTGTGCTGTCACATCAACTCAGCAAACATTGCTCGGTCATCTATTTAATGGCAGGCCCTGTACACTAATCGATATGGGAGATTAATTGATAAAGAAAATCAATTGGCACAGCAGATTCAATGGAGAGATATTAGAGAGAGAGAGAGAGAGAGAGAGAGTGCACATGAGCGCAGACCTATGCTTCTCAGGAGCTTATTATTTAATGGAGAAGTCAGTCATTTCTGCAGTTTATTGTAGAGCAATGTAGGATCATCTTTAAGGGAAACCTTAATGATGCAACAACTAAACTTGCTATGGTAGATAGATAACATTTTAAGAAGAAATATAAAATTTTGGATTGTGTCTGGGAAAGAAAAAGTAGGGAGGTATAATATATTCTCTTTCAATAAACTAAGTGCTTGTCTTCTGATGTTGGAAACTATGGACACCTATACATGGTGGTGTGTTGCTGGGCCTTGGGCCCTGGGTTCTTTTTCACTGTTATTAGCCTTTGCTTTGGAAGATAACACAGAAAACCCACTTCTGCTATCACCAGAGAAAAAACATGCAAGATCTCTTAATGAAATCTAAACATCATCCCACAAGGCTATCTTTGGCAGAAATAATTCTTTACGGGAGGTGTGTTAATGAGAAGCTATATAATAGTAATAAGAATTACATTTCTATAAACCAGGTACTTGATAAAGATTTTTAAATCTACTCTTTATTTAATTCTTATGGAAACCTTGAGAAGATGTTCTATTTCCATCCTCATTTTTCATATGAATTAAACCAGAGTTAGACACAGTGGTCACATTAGAAACCAGAGTTGAGTTGGGTAATGAAATCTACATAGAACCTCTCAGAAGGGATATTTCAAAGCAATTCTAGAGAAGAAGCAAGATGATAGTCTATGCACAGGCTTAAGTGCCTCTTGAAATCTTTCCCTGACCCTTAGATTTCATAAGTCCTCTCCCACCCACACACAGATAATCCTTCATAAAAAATGTTATTACATTTATTTGGTTTTTTCCAATCTTCTCCTCTAGTTTGTAAGAACAAGAACAGTATCTGTTATGTTCTACTTTTTCTTAGGTATTAGCTTAGTTCCTGACATTAAATAGGTATTCCCTTAATATTTGTGTAAACAAATTTGAGTCAAAAACAGAAGTTTATTTGTAAAGCTGAACATGGGTTTACCATAAGTCTTGGCAATAGTATCCTTACATTTGTCTCACAAAAATGAAAATTTATGCTCACACAAAAGCCTATACATGAATGTTTATAGCAGTTGTGTTCGTAATAACTCTGAACTGCAAACAATTAAAATGTCATCCAATGGGTGAATGGTTAAACAAACTGAATCATTCATATCGTGGAATACTAATCTGCAATGTAAAAAGGAACACATTGCTCATGCAACAATTTGGATGGGTCTCAAAGGATTTATTTCGAGTACAAAAAGCCAATTCCAAATAGTTACATACTATATGATTCCGTTTATGTAGCACTCTTGAAATTACTACATTATAGAAATGAAGAACATAATAGGGATTAGGGAAGGGAGAGAGATGACTATGTCTATAAGGAGTAGCATGAAGAATTCTTGTGGTGAAGCTGTCCTGTGTCTTTACTGTGGCGGTGGTCATAGAAATTTACACCTGTGATAAAACTGCGTTTAACTCAATACACTACCCACACACATGCGCATGTGCACACACAAGCATGAGTGCATATAAAATTGGTAAAATCTGAATAATATTTGTGGACTGCATAAATATTAGTTTCCTTATTACGATAGTGAACTATAGCTGTTTTAACATTAGAGAGAATTGAGCAAGAAGGTTATAGGATATTTCTCTGTATTATTTCTTATAATGGATTGGTCTTTATTGACCTATGTCCTTACCACTGAGCAGTATCTTAAAGGTATCCTCTGCCTTTTGAGGAGCTGTTTCTTGTAATAAGAGAATTTGAATGTCTTGATGAGACCCCAGTACATTCATAATAACTGAAGGGAAAGGAGAGTATATAGGTACAGCTGCAGCCAAGTTGTAGGTGAGGTGAGGGGAACAAGGAGAGATTATCTTTTGTTTGTTTTTATTTTCTCAGGGAAATAAAAAGCAAGGCCATCTGATGAAGGTGACTATGAGAGAGGAGAGCTTTCCAATCTGAGGATAGAGAAGGCATGAAATAGTCATGAAGATTAATGAGAAAGTGAAGCATCTACAGGGAGAAGTAATAAGATTGCCATTAGTGTCAGAGGCATTCGAACCAGAGCGACTCCATTTTGAGTGAGGGCTGGAAAATGAGGCTGAGGCTTGTTGGGCTGCATTCTCAGAAAATTGGGTATTCCTAGCCTCTGGATGTTTACAGTTAGGGGAACAAATTAATGATATTTACTACACAGACCCAGACTTGGGAGTGTCCAGATATCTCGATATCTGGATAACAAAGGCATTCCTAATTTTGCTTTAACGATAATAATATCAATTCTCCCAAAATATAGTAATTAAAAATTAATCCTTTATCACAAACCCTTGTAGCAGAGTACATCTCCCCATATATGCAAACACTGTACCCAGGGTGGACGCGTTCCTTCTCCTACTTTCTGGAACATCCTACTCTGTCTGTGGAGTAGCTGTCCTTTCACCACTTTACTTTCTTAATAAGCTTGCATTTACTTTACATTGCAGACTTGCCCTGAATTCTTTCTAGTATGAGATCCAAGAACCCTCTCTTGGGGTCTGGTTCGGGACCCCTTCCCTGTAACATTAAGACTGAGAGCCCACTTGAGGAGAATGACTTTAGAATTTCTAAGTGATTTTTGTATCTGCATATTTATGTACTTTCCTCCAGTCATTCTCAGTTTGCCAGGCTGAGGAACTAAATGAATGGAGAGTCACTTAACCAAGGTGGTGTTTTGCAAGTGAATTTGACAAAGGAGAGGAGAAGCGAAGCAGTCGAGGTGATACTGATGATGATTTTAACAATGGACCATGGAGTCTAAGCTGAAAGAAAAGAAGTGAGGATAGGGGGACAGAGGTGAGAGAGAGTGAGAAAATGGTAGCATCAAAGGTTATAGAACATAATCGTGTCAAAGAATTACTGGAGTTGTGTGGCTAGAAAAATGATCTGGAAATTGACTTATGGAAAGGGTACAAATTTGGGATACGACTGGTGACATGAATGGTTGAACGGCGATGAAAGACAAGATCATTCGAGGAGGGACAGTCAAGAAAGTGAGAAGCGAGGGCAAGGGGAGCATTATTTTAGTGAATATTCAAATCTAAGATAAGACTGTGTTGGAGAAAGGATCAGTGACCTAGAAGTTGCCACATCCCAGGAATAAATACCATTGTACTCCATCCTCACAGTAAGACTGTGATCTAGGTCTGCTTAGCCTCAGTATACAGAGGACATAACTGGGGCTCACAGAGCTGAGACAATTAGTGCAAGATCTTACTCAAATATATCAGATAACCAGAAGTTCAGGTAAAACAAGTCTCCGTAAGGAGGACACTTCAAATTTTTGGGGTATGGTGGTCCCTGTCAGTTTAGCTGAGGCCAAAGTAGACCATTGGGGAGCCCTGAGGAACCTGAGATAAGGAGGGGCATTGGATTTAATTCTCAGGCTCTACAGTCATGATCAGAGACATGTTCTGTAACCATATATACTATAAGGCTACAGGCTTGGTTTACTTCTTCAGCAACACTCTAACCAACTGAGCTAACTGGCCACCACCTTGGTTTACTTTAGAAAATAGAATAGCTGATCCTGGGGGCTAGTGGATGGGAGGTTGAAATATGGGTTTTCCACGCAATCAATAATCAGAAGGCAGGCTCACCTGCTGGAAGTTACTCTTCTTCTAGGCATTTTCTACATCAGAGTCAGGCAGAAACTAGTCCTGAGTCCCCAAGAGGAAACAGACGCCTGGAAGTGCCTGACCTAGAGTGAGAGACAGAAAAAAAGAGTGCAAAGAGGTGGGCATGATGAGAAATGCTAGAAGACACTCTTCTAAGAAGCCAAGTTACAGGGTGATAATTTTTGCAAGAGCTTTATATAGTCTCACTGAAACTAAAACTGGGGCAAAGTTTTTCAAATACTCTTTCCAATAAAATCACGCTAAATTACTAAGTTTTAAAAGCAAAGTCACAAAGCAACTTAAATAAATTCCACTGTACCTCCATACCCAAATCTCATGAGGTGTTTAAACTGAGAGAGAAATTTCTTAACATCTAAAATTGTACTAATAAAGAGATTCTCAATTAACCTTAAAAAATATGAATGTGATCATATAGAAAAAGGAATAGACTTTGTAGCCAGAGAAAACTGAATTCAAATTTCATCTTTGCCCCTTTTTGAGTGGTATATTTTGATGAGTTACTTAACATGTATATGCTCCAACATTTTTCTTCTGCATGAAGGGATTATTATTTCAAATGTACTATATCATTGGGAGAACTAATTCAAATGACATATGTAGAGGAACAATCACATACTTGTCTCAGCTATCTCAGTTACTCTAACTCTTAATTTAAAGGTTCTAAGACCTCAGACCATGAAGAATAAAAACAATGATGACAACGACAGCCACCACAGAAGCTAGAATGTATTGTTAGGTGCTTTACGTATTTATCTTATTTAATCTTCCCATTGTCTCTAAGAGTTAGCTATTACTACTATCTTATTTTGTAGATGTTGAAACCAAAGTTGAAAAGGCTAAATAACTTGACTAAAGGTGCATGGCATATGCCATGGAACTGGCCTTCGAGGACTGAGTTTCTTTGGAAGCTTTCTGCATCATTACCCAATTTTTGATAACCAATATGTACCAGATGTCAGATTAAAACATGGTAAAATTATTTCCTTATAGGAAAATAGTCACCTTGATAATGTCCCTCCCTGCCTTCTTTTCTGTCTTCCTTCCTTTTTGCCTTCCTTCCTGCCTTCCCGCCTTCCTTTCCACCTTCCTGTCTTCCCATATCACATAAATTGCCATCTATCTCGCCTTTCTCCATGACTTCTTAGAAAGGTTAGTAATCTTTACCAGTCTGTCATTACAACATGCCCCTTTCTAGCTGTATACCCTTAGAATAGACATCTGAACTCTCTGTGAGCCACGAGTATCTCATATGTAAAATGCACATTAACATTAGATGGTTGTGAAGACGTAAGGATGTAATGTACATGCTTAGATGGAAATCACTATAGAAATATTTAGCATAAGGATAAATGATTTAATTAGAGACAATGACAATATTTAATTTATCAAGAATAACTTGCATATTTTTTCTTTTTGATTTCCATGTTATTATATTATCATCTTTACTAACAAAGAAAATCTTTTTTGAAATGATGTATACAGAATATCAGAATTTGAATCTTGGTTCTACTGTTTACTGGCTGTGTGGCAATGCTCTGGATCAACTATAGAGAATCATAGATCGGTAGATCAATCCTCCGTATCAACTATAGAGAGAATAAAAGACAGTGGAATAAAAGAGATAGAAAGGAGAAAAGAAAGGGAGGACAGAAAACACAATGTTTGCTGGGTACTTCACATATGTTATTTCATAGAATTTTTCATGAAATAACCAAGACAACAAAAGAATTTACTTACTTTCGCAGGTCACACAATTAATAGATTTCAGTTTTTTTTTTTTTTTTTTTTTTTTTGAGACGGGGTTTTGCTTTTTCGCCCAGGCTGGAGTGCAGTGGCCGGATCTCAGCTCACTGCAAGCTCCGCCTCCTGGGCCCACGCCATTCTCCTGCCTCAGCCTCCCGAGTAACTGGGACTACAGGCGCCTGCCACCTCGCCCGGCCTAGTTTTTTGTATTTTTTTAGTAGCCAGACGGGGTTTCCAACGCGCGTTAGCGGGATGGTCCCCTCGATCCTCCTGACCCTCGTGATCCGCCCGTCTCGCGGGCTCACCAAATCCCAAAGTGCTGGGATTACAGGCTTGAGCCACCGCGCCCGGCCTAGATTTCAGTTTTAGTATGGAGAAATATTGATGAAAACATGATGCAGGGGCAAGATTGATGTTAGTCCTACCCATATTTGGGAGGTGGAACAAAGTGGGTGACAGCCTTCTTGGGTCATTGCAAAAAAAAAAAAAAAAAAAAGAAAAGTCAACCACCCCACAGTGTATATTATCAGAGAAGCTGTGCATACAATTATGCAAAATCTTCAGAACTCTCAGTTAAGGGAACCTTGTTAATTAGTGTCCACACCCCTGCTCCTTGCCCAGCACAACTGACTGCTCAGAGTCCTGAGCACTAACAGTCACTGACCTCACAGAGATTCAGTGACGAGTGAGACGACCAGAGGTACCTGCCCTCCAACAGGCCACTGCTTTGCTTGTCTTTTTTTTAAATTTCTTTTTGTTTTTAGATGGAGTCTTGCTCTGTTGCCCAGATTGGAGTGCAGTAGCACGATCTCAGCTCACTGCAACCTCTGCCATCCAGGTTCAAATGATTCCCCTGCCTCAGCCTCCCGAGTAGCTGGGATTACAAGTGCCCACCACCACAGTTAATTTTTGCACTTTTGGTAGAGATGGAGTTTCACCATGTTGGCCAGGCTGGTCTCAAACTCCTAACCTTGTGATCTGCCCACCTCGGCCTCCCAAAGTGCTGGGATTACAGGCGTGAGACACTGCACCCTGCCTGGCCACTGCTTTTCTCTGTAACTCAAAGCCACACACTAGTTAGGGCCCTCATGGTAAGATGAATTAATGTCTGATTTATTTAATTGCTGAAAAATAAGAAGAAAGAGGAGGAGAAAGAGAGGTGTACAAGACTTAAGTAAGCATATAGCTGTGTCCCTGTAGCATTGTGGTGCATGAGGGGAAAGGGCTATGGAAATGGAGAATTTCAAATGGAGCATTTATTCCAAAGGGAAGACAGTGTCAGAGGGATTCAGTATCAAGTGGAACAAACAGCCCGAGCAATTTAAGAGAAACAGTCTGAGGATAAAAGCAGCCCAGTAAATGACTTTCGAGAATTAAAAGTATTAAAGACAGACTTTTATTTTAGTCATTTATTTTTTTCCTTTTCAACTTTTATTTTAGGTTCAGGGAGTACATGGGATAGTTTGTTACATGGGTAAATTGTGTGTTGCTGTGGTTTGGTGTACAAATGGTTTGGTCACTCCAGTAGTGAGAACAGTAACTAATAGATATTTTTCTGACCTTTATCCTCCTCCCACCCTTCACTATAACATAGGTCCTGGTGTTCATTGTTCACCTCTTTGAAACTAAATGTGTGCTCAACATTTAGCTTCCACTTATAAGAGAGAACATGCAGCATGTGTTTTTCTGTTTTTGCATTTATTTTCTTAGGATAATGGCCCCAGCTGCATCCATATTGTTGCAAAGGACATGATTTTGTTCTTTTTCACAGCTGCATAGTATTCCATGGTGTATATATACTGTGTTTTCTTTATCCAGTACACCGTTGGCATGCATCAAGGTTGATTGACGGTCTTTTCTATTGTGAAAAGCACTGTGATGAACATATGAGCACATATGTGTTTTTGGTAAAATGATTTCTATTCTTTCTGTATATACCCAGTAATGGGATTGCTGGGTCAAATAGAAGTCCTGTTTTAAGTTCTTTGTGAAATCTCCAAACTGCTTTCACAGTGGCTGAAATAATTTATATTTTGACCAGCAGTCTATAAATGTTCCCTTTTTCTACACAACCTTGCCAACACGTTTTCTAACTTATTAATAATTGCCATTCGACTGATGTGAGATGTATCTCATTGTGATTTTGGTTTGCACTGAAGACAGACTTTTAGAGGTGTAACACAGCAGTTCCCAGTAACCATATTTTAAAACTCATGCCATCTTTAATAGGATTGAGATTTCTCAACAGAAGCTGGTATTTCTTGATTCAAGGCAACACTAACTCCCCTGTTCTCCTCCTATTTCTTCTTCGTTTTAAGCCACAATTGCATAAGTGCATAAGTAATTGTGGTTTCAGACCATAAATTTTTGTGTCATTATAACTAGGCCCAAGCACATCTTTATTAATTAAAATAGGAACCATTACAATCAACACATTTTTGCCAATGATAGATAAGTTTGTTTATTCCTGTAGTGCAAAAATCCATGCGTCAAGATTGGACAAACTCTTGGAAAGCATTTTCTGTATCCAAGAGTTTGTTGCATCTCAAAGCATAGATTTTTAATTTATTTATTAACTAATAATTTATTTATAAATGTATTTATCATTTAGGTATTAATTAAAATAGGAACCATTACAATCAACACATTTATTATTTGTAATATGATTTGATAAAAGTCGTACAATCTGGTACAATTGGTGTTTTTAATGATAATGTGTAACTGTCAAGAAAAGTCAAGTGAAATGGGGTTCTTTTCTATTTAAGAAGATAGATAAGTGTGCAATATGTTTGAGATTAATTTCTTCCAAATTAATTTATTTAACAAATATTTAGATCGCTGGTTCTGTGCTAGACATTGAGAATACAAATGTGATTTAAAGATATAAGGTGCCTGCTCTTCTAAAGTTTATGGCTAGAAGGGATATTAAGAGAAGTAAATAAGCAATGAGAATATGGCATGCTGAGGTCTCTAACTGAAGAGATACAAGAGGCTCTGAAAATCACTGGAGGGGCACTTAGTTTAGGGGAAGGAAGCCTTTTAGGATGGTCTCCGATAATCTCCTCCTCATGGTATGCACCTCCTTGGATAATCTCCTCTCATTAAGTGTGAACTGGACTTACTGACTCTAATGAAAAGAATCCAACAGAAGTGATGATTTTTCACTTAGATTAGATTACAAAAAAACTGTGTTTTTTGTTCTGGGTGTGTATTCTCTCTCACTGTTTCTGATTGTCTGCCCTGAGGGAAACTTGTTTCCAGCTTTTGAAATAGCCCAGTAGAAGGATTCAGGTGGCAAAAGATGAAGACCTGCTGGCAACCACAGGAGGGAGCTTGGAAGCATTCCGTCCTTCCCCAGCAAAGCTAGCAGATGACACCGTAGTAATACTGGGTGACAGCTGGACTGGCCTGAGGGCATATATCTGGGTCCTTGGACTTTTACTCTGCTCTATTCTGGGACTAAAAAATGAAAAGTACTATATATATATATTTTTAAAACTAGATGTCCACTGCAGTCTGAGGCTACTTCTACCTAATCCTTCTTCCTTCCCTCTCTCCTTTCGTAAGTATCAGACCCCCATCACAATCTAAAGAGTCTCACCTACTTTTACATCTTTCCCTTGTATTCTTCAGAACTGTTTCCCTAATAAATCTTCTGCACATCTAATCTGCTCTTTCCATTGGCTTCTCAGAGTATACAAACTGACACATTCTCTGAAACCTAAACCAGATGAGCCTCAGACAGCAGTGCAGTTCTGAAAAAGCCTTGGCCAGGTCAATGGGCAGTCTTTGAGCAGAGGTTGCCTGTTAGAAGAGTCCCTTATCAGGTAGAAATCACCCAGAGTTAGTACCCCTACTGTGCTCAGTCCTTGGCTGGGAACAAACAGGGGAAAGTGTGCATCAGTGTGAACACAAAGGATGGAAATGGAGAAGAGGGTGGCAGTTACCTCACCATTTACATGATTCACTACTTTCTGGCATATTGTAAGTGTCCAAGAATGATAATACTGTGACAACTAGCATGTATTATGACTATTAAAACACTTATATAGTGCTTGTTAAAAATAAACTAGGCCCAATTCTAAATCCTTTGCATATATTAATTCATTTGATTATCACTATAGCCCTATGAAATAAGATTACAGCCTTTTTAAAGATGATGAAATTGAGGTATAGACACGTTAATAAGTAAAGGGGCAGAGCCAGGCTTTGAACTCAAGAATGCTACCTCTAGAATGCATGTTTGTACTCATTACATCTGTTTTATTTGCTTTAACAGCACAGTCTCTCATCTGATTTTCATACTAGTTCTATGGAATATGTGTTGGTGTATCCAATTTATAGGGGAGAAAGATGGGCCTTACAGAGTGGTAACTTGTTTAGTTCTCATAAAAGAGATGAGAATTGAACTGAAATCTGTCTAACACTGATGCTCATACACTTTCCATAATACAACCATGCCTTTAGAGGGAAAAAAAGGAGAAAAGGGAGGAAGGATGTAAGGGAGAAAGGAATGAAGTGTACATGTTAAATTTTCTTGGAATGACTTCAACATGTTCTGTTCCATCCAAAAATTAAAAAATGGAAAATTTTTGTTAGGCAGACCTGCCACTTTCCACTTGTTGGATCACAGGCCAAAGGGTTGTCATGGATGTATCATTGTCTCTCCTTAGTTCCTTTACTCTTGCCCTCACTTTTAATTGGTATCTGCATTAAATCATCTTCCATTATCCTATTCCAGTGTTCTATCTGTTTTCTGCTGGGACCCTGACTGTATATAGTTCTTTCCTAGAGACTTTAGAAAAAATGAAAAGAATATAAAGGAAGAAACAATGGTGATATTAGTAATAACAACAGCAGCAGCAACAGGAACAACAACAATAAATTATTTATAATCCCATTGTCAAAGATAACCATTAACATTTTACTATATGTTCTTCCAATTTGTTTCTTTACATTTTAGATTATTTTGTGACATATTATGATTTTTGTTAGGGTTCTCTAGAGGGACAGAACTAATAGGATAGATACATATATAAAGGGGAGTTTATTAAGGAGTATTGACTCACATGATCACAAGGTGAGGTCCCACAGTAGGCCATCTGCATGCTGAGGAGTAAGGAAGCCATTCTGAGTCCCAAAGCTGAAAAGCTTAGGAATCCAATGTTCAAGGGCAGGAAGCATTCAGCATGGGAGAAGGATGTAGGCTGGGAGACTAAGCCAGTTCAGTCTTTTCATGCTCTTCTGCCTGCTTTTTTTTTTCTGGTCTCACTGGCAGCTGATTAGATTGTGCCCACCCAGATTAAGGACGGGTCTGCCTTTCCCAGTCCACTGACTCAAATGTTAATCACCTTTGGCCATTAACCCTCACAGACACACCCAGGATCAGTACTTTGCATCCTTCAATTCAATCAAGTCGATACTCAATATTAACCATCATGTGATTATTTCCATTCTATCAAAGATGAAACAACCTTGGGGAGTTGAAGCTGCCTGCTAGTTTCAAATGAATAGATAACTAGGCCAGATCTGTGGGATTCTATGTAAGGCTGAGATATTAACAGAGTAAAATCAGTGAGGTGGGGAATGGGAAAGACAAAGTCAAAGGAAAATATAAGAGCATGGAACTTTTGTGTAGCATGTGCCTAGAAAAGGTATGTTTGGGAGGTAGGGAGGCAAGAGGGAGCAGCTAGAGAGGCTTGGAAACATGCCCTTAAGCTGGGCTCCTTGAAGGTAACTCTGACTTTATCATCTCTATTTCATTAGACCTGAGCAGAGCCTTGCATATGGTAGGTGTTTAATACATGTTGAGCAAGAGTGAGATTGAAGGAGAGAGACAAAGAGAAAGCATTATACTCTAAAGGTTCTCAAATGGCAAGGGAGACTTGGATCATCACATTGCTCAGTATATGTCCATCTTGGCCAGTATTTCTATCCTAGATGTCTGAGATCTGTGAGTCTTCTCATTAGTAGGTTGGCTCTTTCATTTATCATCAAAACCTTGAGAGTAAAAGGAGATATTATTAATAATTGCACTGAGCAACAGACCTAAACTCAGACCAAAGTGATGACATATGGTCACTTTACCCTTCAAAAGTCAAACATGTACCTCTCTGTAGGGGCTGGGATGGTTGGGAGGGATCTGTGAGTCTCTCCCAGGGAAACGAGTCCAAAGCACAGCAGTGGGCTCATGGCAGAAGCCTGTGTCTAGGTCAGTGAGGGCGATTGGTCAGGGATACTGAAGCTGTCTAGAGGTGAGTGTGCCCTTTACTTCTTTAGTTTCTGGCTCAAACACTCTAGGAAGCAGGTGTTTAGGCAAATGAAAATATTTTTTTTTAAAATGGCAGGGAGCAATGTATCTGTAGGTGAATGTTACATATTGTCAGAATGAAGCAGATTAGAATTGCTTTTATTTAATTTATTTTAATTTTTTCACAGTTTATAATTCTGAGAAATCTTGTATTGAGAGAAGAACAAAAGAGCTTTATGACAATGTCATTCAATTCTTTGAAATTATTTTGAGTTATATGCCATAAAAGACTAATATTGATCTATAATAAGTGTGTTTTTTAGCAATGTATCAGTTGACAATTCTCTTAGGTCTTCCTCCAATTTTGTTGGAAGTGCTGAATTAGAAAAAACCTGATTTGCCAAAGGATTTGTTACCTAGGCATTAGAGACACTCATTTTAAAATTTCTGGCAAGTATATAAAAGTTTTAATCAATGTTTATTAGATGACCTATTATTTTTTAATTTAGAGGTTTAAAAAATATTATTCCACATACTCTGGAAAACATCTATTTGTTAAAACATTGGAGCTGCAGAATTAGATTATATTCAAAATATTTATCACATAATTTAATAACAGACCAGCCACCTTACAAAATAAATAAACCAAATCAGATATTTTTCTTGAGAAATGTGTCTTAATTTTAAAATTTAAATAAAGATGTTTATATACATTTATACAATAAAAACCATTCAAACTGAATAACAGAATGCATCTTCAAAGATAATTAAAAATTATCATTATCAACACAATTGAGAGCTAACATAATCAATTCATCCAGATTAACAATAAGCATAAGAATGAATCCATATATTGCATATAACTATGTTGTAATAGTGCAATTTAATGTAGTTGAAGTTGTGAGCAAGTCATACAATGAAAGTTATGATATTTCTTCAGGAAACATATGTGTAGTCCTTTGCTGAGCTGTAGTATTTGGGTCTCTAGGAATAATTAAATCAGAATAATAAATACAAATTCAAAAGTGGCTCGATTAAATTTTCTGGACATATGATCATACTGCTAAAAACTAATTGGTCCAGTTGCATTAAATTTTACTTTTTTAAATAGGAGACAGAAAATAACAAACATTTTGTAAGATATAATGAAAGGAAATTGATTATAATAGGAATTATTTTTCATATTATGATTTGATTGAATACGTTTTAACTACCTAACTGCATAACACACACACTTTTTTTTTTTAATGGAAAAATACTTTATTTATTTATTTATTTA